>NW_027363418.1:345000-392500 GCF_046119375.1 Phyllobates terribilis
AAGAAACAAGGAGAAAGAAAGGATGCAATGACAGGGATCACCAAGGAATAGCAAAAATATAGAATTTTATTACAGACTAAACATACAAGACATGTTAAAAAAAACAACTAAAAAGCAACAATTGCCCCAATGAATAACAAAACCATTGCAAGGTACTGATATGGTTAATCCTCACATATATATGCCCAACTAGTCACAGAAAATCTGAATATATGACTACAGACTGCCCACCACAATATAATAAAGAGCAAGGCAGCAGCAAAGTATCTATTCACAAAGGCATTAATATCCAAATAAGCCTATAAAAATAGTGCCCATTATATAACCCCACAATGAAACCTGCCGCTGACACAATCGCCCCAAATGTGAAACAATACAATTGGATTGCTAAAAGAGCAAGCTAACGCTGTTAGGTCGGGCAGTAGAAAAAAATGATGTAACTACACCTGAACCATCAGGCAACCTACAGAAATGTGCATGGAGGATGTTGTTTTTACATAAGAGTTATGTATACAGAAAAGCTATATGTCCTATACAGGAAAAGTGTGGGATGAGGAGCTTACAAGACCACTAAAGTAAGACATTCACAAGCTCCTTCTGTATACTCCCTGGTGCCGGGGGTCCGACCCCACTGATCTTACACTGAGAATGTATGGAACTCCTGTAATGTCACCCTTCTTTTCTACAATGTAATCAAGGCATATTTATATGTCTGAACAAGACTTGTATCGACCCATAAAAGAAAAGAGCCCCAGCTCCACCATACTGAATCCCTGCACAGCGACGCTATCAGCCGTGCAGGGACACAACGCAGCTGCCGTCACTTATATAATGGCCGAATGTGCAGGGGAAAGCCACAACGGACCTCATTGTTCTGAAGGCTGCAGCGTATCCGAGCTATATGTGATACTACTCTGACATAGGGAAAGGGACAAAAACCCTTCAAATAGCAGGGAGTGACGTCTGATTAATATTTAGATTTGTATTGAACATAAAACCACAATCTTAGGACCATTACATACATTACCAGACTACTTTAGAGATGATCAATTGCCAGCACAAGTTATATTACGCCCAAAATATCTCTGCAGCACCACCAAATTGCTGTATGAAAAATATGAGGAGTTATAGAAGTGTATTATCTGTACAGGTCCATATATCAGCCACTATTATGTGAAATATGTAATAAAATACACTATTATACATTATTAATGTTCTGCCCCTTTAAAATTCTGTCACCATGGTAACGACAGTCATACTCAGCCAATAGGATTGCTCGGTTTGAATTTGAAGACAGAGACCTGCGATCAGCGAGAGATTCTAGGTATAAGACGTGATATAATCTAATGGACGGAGCCACATCCCATCACACGCACTCAGCGACCACAACTGACAGGAATCAGCCCATTTACCAGAGGAGAAGTCATTATTCCCCAACACATGATACGCTGAGACACCAGTGGGGGGCGCCACACTCATCACATCTCCCATCTGGAAGGATCCAGCGATCACTTCTAATGGGGGTCACTGCCCTTTTTTGGTGATTGCTGGAGTTTCCCGCGGTCGGACCCCACTGATCTATCAGTCGTCACCGAGCCCAGGGATAAGGGGATGACTTGTTCCATCTGATAATTCCCCTTTAATGAAGCTCAGATACAGAACAGTAAATATCCTACACATTTCCCAATTTGCCCTTTCCCCAGCAGACCCCCGAATTATTTATAGCCAATGTTTCTAAGACCAAAGAAATATCAGCCAATCACCAAACCCTCTGCTGACGCCTCCTGAGGTTTTATAGATTTTGGATACATTTCTACAAGAGAAGATATCAGCGGACACCATGGGGATGGAGTATTCTGCCAGCGTTGGACCCGGTAGTATCCATCACTCACTCACCGTTCTCTATACTCTTGTTACATGGCTTTCTGGGGCTTTCATTAAACAGACTCATCTGTGGGGACATTTTCTTTCCTTTAATGCATATACTTGGTGGTAAATATTTTTCTGAGTTTTATTGAAAATTGTGCACAGTTTGCCTCCTGTACCCTCTGTGCTGTACTGTCTATTGCTGGCTGCAGAACTAGTTAACTGAGAATCCATCAGTGAGCTCCTTCTGACAGTCTTAACATACATACGTCCTCTTTGTACGGTGAGGATTGCTCCTAATATCTGGTTGTGTTTTCTGCAGATTACATCAGTCCTGAGGAACAGCTGAGGAGACTGGCATATTGTGTGAAGTTTCTCCCTTCTCCCCTCTACAAGAAGGAGGTCAGTGAGACGACTCAGGGCAACGCTATGGCCTCTTCTATAAGGTAGCTGTGTATTCGGATCTTCCTTGTAGCCTCCTAACTTCATCTCTTCTCTTCCAGCGCCTTATGCCGACCAACCCCATTGCCCAAAGAAGATGCATCGAAGAGTATAAAGCCAGGGAGAAAAGGAAGAGGGAAGAAAGGCGCAAGGAACTAAAAGAACGGCGCAAGTACCTGGATGAAGAGGAAGACGAGGAAGAAGAGAAGGAAGAAGAGGAGAAAGCAGCAAAGAAGATAAAGCTGGACATCATGGATTTAAGACAGAAGACACTAAAAGAACTGTGCGCCTACCTGGATGAAGAGGAAGAAGAGGAAGAAGAGAAAGAAGAGAAAGAAGAGAAAGCAAAGAAGATGAAACTCCACATCAAGATCCCTAGGGGGGAAGTGACGGCCAAAGGCCAGAAAAGAAGACAACCGATCCCAACAACAAGAAGGAAGAAGGAGAACCAGACCAACTTCCGCCAGTACATCAACCGGTATTTGAGAGGAAAGAGGAACATCATGTGGACCATCCTGCTGGAACCTCTCTGCCGATAACATCACATACGGCAATACCGGCTGGTAAGTATCAGACCACCAAATAACAGCAGGATAGTGTAATATAGTGGTAGTGTATCAGTATTAGTGTAATAAGAGTAATAATACTAGTGATAATAGTAAGAAATAAATAAAATAGTAATAAAATACAGTAGTAATAGTAGTAGGTAGAATAGCAGTGTGATCCAGGGTCCAAGGACTGATCGCCTTTTCTCGGGGTCAAGAAGGAATTTTTCCCCTGTGACACAAATTGGCTGAAGGTGTCCAGGGGTTTTTGCCTTCTTCTGGATCAATACTGTAGTTATAGGGTAGTATTAGTAGTGATAGGAAAGAATAATAATAATGTAAAAATATAGCAGGTTATTAATAATAAGAAGAATATTAAATAGCTATATTTATAAAAATAAAAACATAAATTAAAATAACTCCAGTAGTACAATAAGTAATATATTAATTATACAACTAATAATAACATTATTAGGTTTGATCCAGGGTCCTAGGACTGATCGCCTTTTCCCGGGGTCAAGAAGGAATTTTTCCTCAGTGACACAAATTGGCTGAAGGTGTCCTGGGGTTTTTGCCTTCTTCTGGATCAACACTCTAGGTATAGGGTAGTATTAGTAGTGATAGGAAAGTAGAATAATACTGTAATAAGATAGCAGGATGTTAATAATAGTAAGAATATAAAAATAATTATAGTGTTGTTTTGATTATTTTAAGTAGTTATAGAAAAGTTAGAATAGCAAAGTAATAAGATAGCAGGACATAAATAATATATAATCTATAAAAAGTACAAAAACCTAAATTAAAATACTAATAACTGCAGTAGCAGTACAATTAGTTGTGTAATATTAATAAGAATTATTAATAACTAGTAATAACATTATTAGATTTGATCCAGGGTCCTAGGACTGATCGCCTTTTCTCGGGGTCAAGAAGGAATTTTTCCCCTGTGACACAAATTGGCTGAAGGTGTCCTGGGGTTTTTGCCTTCTTCTGGATCAACACTAAGTATAGGGATTTTAGTAATACCATTATCATAAACACAAGAGTAATAAAAAATTATAAAACTAATTAAAAAATGAATTATAACAGGTACAATTGATTGCATTAGTACAGTAATAATAAACATTAAAAATGGTGGTCCCAGTTAGTAAGTTAGTGTAGTGTTAGTGTAGGGACCCATCTGAAGAGGTCGCCTTGACGGTGGCAGATGGGCTCGCACAATTTGGTCAAAGTGTGCGCTAAGAACCTCATATTTCTATGTACAGGAGATCTAGCAGTAATACCATTCAGGAGATAGGTATTTGTGTACACACATTTTGTTATATACTTTTGCGCCGCACACAGGGCAGGTATACAGGTACAGGACCCTCATATGTAGTGAGAGTGTTGCAGTAATATTATAACTGGGCCTTAAGGGTAAAATGTTGATAACTACAGGTTCTGGAAACACATCAGAAACTAGAACCTGTAAGTAACTGGTTCCCTGCTAGTGACTAATATGTAAAGGGCAGTCTGGTACCAGGACCCGCGTTATAGGACACATTATCATCAGGCAGGTGCAGTCAGGGCTCTTACAAGATCTGCGGCAGTCGTGTGGCGGTATAACACAGTCCCGCTCCTGCCTCAGGCGCCAGCAGTGGAGCCAACCCTGATCCTGGCAGCTTAACCCCTTATATGACACAGTCAGTGGCTTTCACAGCATTTAGGCACTTAAGACCGGAGAGGGAGGCGCGATCATGGTGCCGATGAGTTTCTATGGCAGCCGAGATCTAACAATGGACCCCATGACGGCCATCTTACTGCTCTTATTAGTCCCGGCTGAGGAGAGGTCTATGAGGACACCGGTCAGAGTTATGTCGCCTGCTCTGCAGCTATTAGAAATATCTAGGGCTGATTAGTTTGCTATCTGTAAATCGGATCTAGCCCTGCCCCCCCCAGCAGCACTGGGCTACCACTGGTGTGATCAGGGCTATTGGGCTCCTAGATTGGGCAGAGGAGCTCAGTCTTCAGCAGGAGCTGGCTGAGGAGAGCGGAGCGACTTGCATGGGGCTGCTGCACAAGAAGCAGCTCACAAGGTGGAGATTTATCCGGAGACGTGGTACCCGGGCTGTCATCTGCTTTGCAGGCTGCATAGTCGCTGCCTCCTAGGACCCGAACTTCACCCCTAACAGGCACAGCAGAGCTCGGACAGCTGCAAGTGCCGGAGAGTGGCTGATTAGTGACTGCTGTGTCTCCTGCACTCAGATAAGAGCGGTACAGAGCGGGGGCTCAGTAATGGTGAATACGGGAAGTGTCCACCCCTCACATGCCCTATATGTGGCCCCCAGAGGTAAAGTCTTCCCTGTACCCAGCGTCTCCTCCCGCCTTCACTGCTGGCGTGCGCCATTGCTTAGAGGGGATGTCTGAAGATAACAAGTTACATACATAGTAACATAGTTTTTAAGGTTGAAGGAAGACTAAGTCCATCTAGTTCAACCCATAGCCTAACATGTTGATCCAGAGGTAGGCAAAAAAAAACCCTGTGGCAAACACTAAGCTCCACATTGGGGAAAAAAATTCCTTCCCGACTCCATACGACAATCAGACTAGTTCCCTGGATCAACGCCCTATCATGGAATCTAGTTTTTGCAACCTGTAATATTATACTTTTCAAGAAAGGAATCCATGCCCTTCTTAAATTTTATTAGTGAATCACTCATTACAACATCATGAGGCAGAGAGCTCCATAGTCTCACTGCTCTTACAGTAAAGAATCCCCGTCTGTGATTATGATTAAACCTTCTTTCCTCCAGACGTAGAAGATGCCCCCTTGTCCCCGTCTCTGGCCTCAGAGTAAAAAGATCAGTAGAAAGGTCTTTGTACTGTCCCCTCATATACTTGTACATAGTAATAAGATCACCCCTAAGCCTTCGTTTTTCCACAGTAAATAACCCCAAGTGTAATAACCTGTCTTGGTATTGCAGACCCCCCAGTCCTCTAATAACCTTGGTCGCTCTTCTCTGCACCCGCTCTAGTTCAGCTATGTCTTTCTTATACACCGGAGACCAGAACTGTACACAGTATTCTAAGTGTGGTCGCACTAATGACTTGTATAGAGGTAAAATTATCTTCTCCTCATGAGCATCTATGCCTCTTTTAACGCATCCCATTATTTTATTTGCCTTTGCAGCAGCTGCCTGACACTGGCCACTAAACATGAGCTTGTCGTCCACCAATACACCCAGGTCTTTTTCAGTGACAGATTTATCCAGTGTTTTACAATTAAGCATATAATTATACATTTTATTTCCTCTGCCCAAGTGCATTACCTTACATTTATCCCCATTAAAGCTCATTTGCCATTTATCAGCCCAAGCTTCTAGTTTACATAGATCCTCCTGTAATATAAAATTGTCCTCCTCTGTATTGATTACCCTGCAGAGTTTAGTGTCATCTGCAAATATTGAAATAGTACTCTGTATGCCCCCTACAAGGTCATTAATAAATATGTTAAAAAGAAGGGGGCCCAATACTGACCCCTGTGGTACCCCACTGTTAAATGAGACCTAGTCTGAGTGTTTTCCATTAATAACCACCCTTTGTTTCCTATCACTGAACCAATTCTTAACCCACATACATATATTTTCCCCTATCCCCATTGTTCTCATTTTATGTATCAACCTTTTGTGTGGAACCGTATCAAAAGCTTTTGAAAAGTCCATATACACAACATCCACTGCATTTCCTTGGTCCAGTCCAGAACTTGCCTCCTCATAAAAACTGATCAGATTAGTCTGACAGGAACGGTCCCTTGTAAACCCATGTTGATATAATGGTTCATGAGGCTATTCTTCTTCAGATACTCTATTATAGAATCTCTTAGGAAACCCTCCAGGATTTTACCCACAGTAGAGGTTAAGCTTACCGGCCTATAATTTCCAAGTTCGGTTTCTGTCCCCTTTTTGAATATTGGCACCACATTTGCTATACGCCAGTCCTGTGGTACAGACCCTGTTATTATGGAATCTTTAAAGATTAAAAATAATGGTCTATCTATGACATTACTTAATTCCTGCAGTACTCGCGGGTGTATCCCATCCGGGCCTGGGGATTTGTCAACTTTAGTTATCACTTATCCACAGGCTCAGTGATCACTTACTGATCATGGGGTCTGACCACTGCGAACCATCGTCTGATCGGGAAGGAACGGAAAGTCAGGGAACAACTGCAGCTCCATTCATTCTCTATGGGGCTCTGGAAAAAGCCGAGCTCAGCACTTGGATGCCACATAAGGAATGGAGCAGATCCTGGAGTAATAACATGTCCTCCTCAGCTTTCTGTCTGTGTAAGTGGCTCAGCCCTCGTCTCCCCTTCTGTTCCCGACTTCTGTTTTGTTCCCTATGGACTTTCTCTCAGTCCTCTGCAGCCATTATGTGTGTAGACAACTTCAAAAAGAAAAAGTAGCAGAACATCAGTCATCTAATAATCCACGATATTCAGGGGGGAAAACAAAACGGTGATGTTCTTACACAGTCGCCTCCTCTTGAGCTGATGAAGATGTCGGTGGCAGCACATTGCGGTTTGTGTTCTCTGCCTGAATATCGCGGATTATGTGACGTCCTGCAGCTTCTCATCATCCATGTTGGGCTGTTGGACGACGTGTGGACGCTCGGCTTGTTGGATTCTTGTGTTACTACCAGCACTGACTTTATATTGTGACTCCTGTGCCGATTCCCATTTCTAATTGCAGCGTGTTATACCAGCACGTGACGGCTGCCACAATCACGTGACGACTGTAGCGTCGGCGTCCCTGCCTCCTGCTAGGCTGGGACGCCGTTCCCCTCACCTCTCCGCTCCGTGCCCGGCGTCTTCCTCCCGCTCTGCTGGCAGCGCACGCTGCTTCCCGGTCAAGGTGCTTAGGGCGCGCGCGCGCTCCCTCTCTCTTAAAGGGGCCGCGCGCGCCGTCCTAAGGAGTCCCCGGCCAATGGCCGGAGGACCTCACCATATATAAGGCACCTCCTCCAAAATGGAGGTGCCCGAGCTCTGTTGTTGCAAAGCCTTTCAACTCTGCTTCAGCCCTCAGGTCCCGTTGCCTGATACCTGCCTGATATATGCCTGATTTCTGTCTACCTGCTTGCAATCCTGTGGTCTGACAGTCTGCCTACCAGCACCTGCCAGTCTGTCTATGGATCAGTCCGCCTGCGGACCAGGAACTACCTGCCAGATACCTGCCTGCCTGTCCAGAGACTCTTACCCGCTCACCTGGGAGCGCTCACCTGGGAGCACTCACCTGGGAGTGCTTACCTGCTACCCGCCTGCTAGCCTACCTGGAGGCTTAGCCGTCACTTGCTGTGACCACCTGCCTGTCCAGAGACTCTCACCCGCTCACCTGGGAGCGCTCTCCTGCTACCTGCCTGCTAGCCTACCTGGAGGCTTAGCAGTCACTTGCTGTGACCACCTGCCTGTCCAGAGACTCTTACTCGCTCACCTGGGAGCACTCACCTGCTACCTGCCTGCTAGCCTACCTGGAGGCTTAGCCGTTACTTGCCGTGACCACCCGCCTGTCAAGAGACTGTCCCCGTCACTTGCCGTGACCACCCGCCTGTCAAGAGACTGTCCCCGTCACTTGCTGTGACCGCCCTGCCCTTCTACCCTGAGACTGTCCTTGTCACTTGCAGTGTCTACCTACCCGCCTTCCCTGGGAGCCACCCGCTTCCTTACAAGGACTACCCTTTGTATAGTAGCTCAGAGGTTCCACCTCCCACACCCGTTACAGTTTGCTCAGGCCATGGAACCCGGTGGCACCCAAGCTCCCTCGCTCTCGGACCTATGTCATGAACTTTCCCGTCAGAGGTCCCAACAGGAGTCCATCCTGAGTCACCTGCGTAGTGTTAACTCTCGCCTGGACACACTGACTGTCTCATCGGGAGCTGCTTCCACTCGCACACTTACTACCCCGGCGCCACCGCTGCACAGCAATACCATAGCATCCCTTCCCGGTCCCCGTCTCTCCGCCCCGCCTCGTTTTGGCGGAGATCCCGGTCAGGCACGGGGCTTCACTAACCAGTGCACTCTGCACTTCGAACTTTTGGCACATCAGTTTTCCACCGACTGAGCCAAAGTAGCCTTCATCATGTCCCATCTCACGGGGGAGGCGCTGGCTTGGCTAAATCCTCTATGGGAGAGAGGAGATTCCCTGGTGTCCAACCTGCCAGCCTTTCTCACGGCTTTCCGGAAAGTCTTCGACGAACCAGGACGGAAGACCTCATCCGCCTCATCTCTGCTACGCCTCCGTCAAGGAAGTCTCACCGTGGGCCAATATGCCATACGGTTCCGTACCCTTGCTTCGGAGCTTGCCTGGGATAACGACGCCCTGGTGTCCGTCTTCTGGGAGAGTCTGTCCGGCCGTATTAAAGATGAACTCGCCGGTCGGGACATTCCTACCACTCTCGACGACTTAATAACACTCGCCACCCGGATTGACATCCGGTTCCAGGAGCGCACCAAAGAGGTCACCCGTGAGAGGAGGTTTCCACGCCTTGCCCCTACCTTTCAGAAACCTGTCACTTCCTCCGTTCCTCCTCAGGCGCACTCACCCGAGCCTATGCAGGTCGACCAGACCAAGATGGTCAAAACCCGTCAAGAATTACGCCGTGCCGAGGGGAGCTGCTTCTACTGTGGCAGTAAGGAGCACCGGATCCGTTCCTGCCCGGAGAGGTCGGGAAACGCCTGTGTCTAGGTTCGCTCAGAGAGGTCGTCCTAGACACGAGTAAACCCTCTCCATCTCTGATGCTGTCGGTCTCTATCATCTGCGGGGAGAACAGTTTCTGTGAACTAGCTCAACTTGACTCTGGAGCTGCCGGAAATCTCATTTCTCTATCCCTGGTAGAGAAATACCACATTCCCACCAAACCCCTGGCTGTACCCTTATCTGTCGCCTCCGTGGATGGGGGTCTCTTACCGCATCCCATTCAACTCATCACCGAATCCATAACTCTGCAGGTGGGAATGCTGCACTCTGAAAGCATCTTCTTCCATGTTCTGCCTGGACTCTCTCACGCCCTCTTGCTAGGCCTACCTTGGCTCCAGAAACATGCACCCGTGCTTGATTGGCAGACCGGAGAAGTCCTTCGCTGGGGAGAGGACTGCCATAAGACTTGTTTAGTTCCCGTTCTTCCTGCCTGTCCTTCTCCTACCCCAGCCAATCTACCCGGCCTACAGGTTCCCTATTGGTCTTATGCGGATGTCTTTAATAAAAGAGAAGCAGAGACATTACCCCCTCATAGACCATACGATTGCCCAATCGACCTGATACCTGGCGCTACTCCTCCCCGTGGGCGTTTTTACCCTTTGTCCGCTGCTGAGACCCGGTCCATGTCTGAATATATTGAGGAGAATCTGGCCCGGGGATTTATCCAGAAATCTACCTCCCCGGCGGGAGCAGGCTTCTTCTTCGTCAAAAAGAAAGACGGCTCACTCCGTCTAGACATTAGAAACGTATCGTCACATTTAATGTCGGAGGTGTAGATCACTTTAAGAGAATTTCCGTCCCGTCCTGTAATGAGCCATGTGAGCTCCTTGTCTGATCAGGATAACAGAGGGGTGGAATGTATTTGTACACATGACAGATTAGTTGTTGGCTTCTCGGGTTTGGGCTTTGGACGCTGTAGGCCTCGTCTTTACAATGTACTGCCTCCTCTCTGTTTACAGCCTGGGAAGACACATGATAAGTTCAGGTAATATGATCTGTAGGAAAAAAATGGGTGAAGCCGGACTGCGGGACTAAGTTTAGATCAAGTGCGTCAGTAACCTTTATCTCACCAAACAGGTCACAGTCGTTCACGTTCATTTCAGATCTCACATGTACAAATACACATGAATGAGCACGGTCATGCACTGTGGACTTGTGGCCTGAGGCCACGGCCCCACTATCAGTAATCGGTCAGTATTTTTTCTCAGGAGTGGGAGCCAAAACCAGGAGTGGGTGATAAATGCAGAATTGGTGACTTGTTTCTATTAGACCGTTTCTCTGATTGTTCCTCACCTGGTTTTGGCTCCCACTCCTGAGAAAAAATACTGACCGAATACTGATAGATAGTGTGGCCAATCATCAGCGTCAGGCCACAGCCCCACTAACAAGTCCACCGGTGCTCATATAAAGCCTTTTCAAAAGGGCCGATACAAAGTGTACCAAGATGGTTGCTTATTGTCGGCAGCACGTCCTGTTTACATGGGCAGATGAGATGACTATAAACAATCCAATCAGGCGATGGATGAGTCTTTTTCTAAATAATACATTGTTCCTGGTTAATAATATTTTTTTAGGACTTGGACCTCCTAAAATTAGGACTTTAAAAATCCTAAATATTTTCACCGTGATAGTGATGCTCATAGTCAGTCTCCTCTCATATGCCACAGCAATTCCAACAGTAAAGCGTTGTCCCATACACAAGAGTACTTCAGCCGAGTGTCTCTGTGTTCTCTATAAGAGAACCGCAGTCCTACATCTTTGGTGATAAGCTATCTCCAGGGAAACAGAAGGATCAATAGTTCAAAATCGGACATGTCGGACACTTTAGAGGTATTCTCATCTCCAAAATCCTATCCCAATATGTAGTAGGTGTAATAATATTAGCAAATACCTACAATTATAAATGTAGGATAGTTCTTCTGACTAGCTATGTCACTTACCCCATGTGCAGGGCATTGCAGTAGCTTAGGTATTCATTGTTACGACCACTAAGCGTAACTATGTGTGGTCGTAACCATGGATGCCTAAGCTACTGCAATGCCTTGCACATGGGGTAAGCAACATTGCTAATCAGAAGGACTATACTACATTTCTAATTGGAGGTATTTGCTAATATTATTATTACACCTACTACATATTGGGATAGGATCTTGGAGATAGGAATACCCCTTTAACTTCCCCAACAATCAGTTGTCTGGGCCCCCATACACATTTGAGTTTCAGCTGAATCTGTCAATATCGGTGGGATAGGTCAACATTAGTCTAATATGTATGGTGGGCCTTCAGTTAGATATTTTGGTTCTAATACAGCTAAATATACCAGTAGAGTTTATACAATGGGCTCTGTGCTGCTTTATAATGGTCACCCCAGAGTTTGAAGCCCCCGTAGATCCCAGTATACCACACAATAGAACATTTGCTGCATTTTACAACAGTTTGGCTTTTGTAGATCCTTATTTCCATAAAGAACGGATGCAGCCAAATATCCCAGAATACTAAGAATTATTCAGGAATGGTTCCTTGAATAGTCAGGTATTTTCTTTTTTTCCTCGATGTCCTGGAAAGAGGTGAAGGCTCAGCAGGAGAAGCTCCGAGATGATCATTCCATCATAATGTGTCATTGTCGAGTCTTCAGATGTGGTCCTCTCCCCGCGTGGGGTTTTCCTTTTAGGAGGAAGCTTTATATTTACCACGTCAGTGTTATGCATTGTTACTTATTTTTATGTTATGTGAATGTTTTATACACGAGAACATTGACCACTGAGCCTTTATTATAGAATTCTCGGTAAAGCTACTAAATATAGCCTAATGATTGTTATAGCAGAAGATGGAGTCCCTCAAGTTTAAAGGCCCCATCTATGCTATATAAGTCTGACAGTTATTTTAGGTAAAAAAACAGCAAGCTGAAATGTTCCTTCTTGTATCAATAGCGTGTCCTTGCTAAAAAGATAACGTGATTCTCCCTGGCCAGATGTTTCTTCTTGTAGTAATAATGTGTTCTTGCAGAAAGATGAAATGACCTTGCTAACTAGATAAGTCTAATTAAATATTTTAAAGCATACAGAAACTAGTTTTTTTCACTTGTTCAGCTA
This sequence comes from Phyllobates terribilis, assembly GCF_046119375.1. Lineage (NCBI taxonomy): Eukaryota > Metazoa > Chordata > Amphibia > Anura > Dendrobatidae > Phyllobates > Phyllobates terribilis. The sequence goes on from NW_027363418.1 coordinate 357,675, forward strand.
AACTGTATAATCGAACCATATATGGCAAATCCGTTTCCTGCCTTTAGGGTGTATATTAGCCCTGTGTTTTGTAATAAAGTTTTTAGAGTATGTTTAGACACAAACATCCTGTCCTGTGTCTTCATTCTCTCCGAGCTCGTAATCCAAAGGATAGAAGACCCAAAATTCAGTGACGACAGCTGGCGCCTCGAACAGGGACCTTGAGTTAATCTACCCAAGGGTGCTCGACCGGTCCGAGACGTGGGACGAGTGAAGCTCTCTGTTGGTGATATATACAGCGCTGAGGTAAGAATAACTGTTATATTCTACCTAATTATATCACTGCATAGAAGAGACTCCCTCACCCCCGAGCGGTCGGCTCCCCAGGTAATTCAACAGATTGTTGTCTGGCTCAGGTCCCTTTGAACCAGTAGAATCCCTCAGATAAATTGACAGTCCTGCCTTCTATCCTTTGGAGAATTTAATGAAAGTATGGATCCGATGATTGTGTTGTGGATGTGTCCCGGGATTGATGTTTTTGGTCTGTTTTTCTGGTTGGCGTATAAGTCCTAGAGAGGCTAGTAGTGGAATGGTTCAGAAACCTTTGTGGCCCATTGTCTAAGTGACTGAGGAGACTCTTCTAGGTGAGGAGAACCGAAAAAAATGGGGAACCAAAATGCCAAGGAAGGCATTATAGCCAAAGACTTAGTGGTACGCAGAGAAGGGAAACAGGCACTGATTGGAATTGACAAAATATTGTGTAAAGCGGGAATGAATGAGAATGGAGAGATGAATGGAGAGAAATGGAAATCCTTCTTTAACTCCTATCATGGATGGTTGAAAGATAAGGGTCTGTTGAAGACAGTAGATGTATGGATGAATGCATGCGCTTATTTTGAAGGAAAGATTGAAGAATTAGGAGACGGACGTTACAGACTGACAAAAACTGGAATGACAGATTTTCCTCCCTGTCCGCTCCCGACGTCACCCCCACCCCAGTACCAGAATTCCCAGGAACCTAAATGTTGGGTTTGCCCCAGATGTGGACAACAGAACCCCTTGACAGTAGACATCTGTGTGGCATGTGGAGGACCGAGACCCCACCCAGCTAGTCTATTCCCAATGAGGACGGTATTTGTGCCAGGAGCACCAGCAGCAGCAGCAGCAGGGGGGGATGCAGTGGTTCCAGGTCAGGAAGCTCGTACAATGTTAATGTATAGACCATGGAGTCCTTCAGAGCAGTTGGCACTGATCTCCCAGCTGCCAGATCCATCCCAGTCCCCTATGGGTTTTGCTAGAATGATCACCACCATACAGGATACGTATCATGCCACTAGAATAGATCTGCAGGGGGTAATTAAGGGAAAATTGGCAGATGAAGCCCGCTATGATAGGTTGATAGATGAGACAAAAAAACAGTATGCCAATAGGACCGGACCCGTAGATGCAGAATCTAATGATGCAGCAGCTGGAGTCCTATTCGCAGCAGCGTTGGTAAAAGCATGTCAAGACAGGCAAGCAGAAAAGCAAGTTAAACTAGAAGATAGAGTGCAGGGAAAGGAGGAAGATCCTAAGGATTATTTCTATGCACTAAAGAAAACCTGGTCAGAAATTGGGTTCAACCCCGGGAATAAGACTAGTGAGAGGGTATTAGCAAGTGCTTTCATGAATGGACTAAAGAAAGAGATTGCAGAGAAGGTAAAAGCAAGTAGACCGGACTGGAGATCAGTGAAGGCAGAAGATTTAGCTAGAATAGCTCAGGGGGCACAGCATGACATAGCGCAGGCAAAAAGAGCTGCCAGAATACATATAGTAGAGACGACCCCCAGAAACAACAGAGGCAGAGGACAGACTGAAGGAGAAGGACAGAGACTATGTTACGGATGTAAAAAGCCAGGACATTTTAGAAAGAACTGTAGGACCAACCCGTATCCAAATGCTCAGAGTACGGGTCCTCCAGCCGACCAAACAACGCCCCCATAGGATGAGGGAAGCTTGCACATGAACCCCCTCATCTCCTTACCCCCAACTCCCAGTTGTATAGTGCAGGTGAACCTACCAGGGGGACATGAAATCGATTTCCAAGTAGATACGGGGGCCGACAATTCAGTAATTACGCAAGGTGATTGGCCATATACTGACACTGATTTTTCACATCATGTCATTGCCACCCCCTTCAATTCCCCGTCTGTCCTGCTTCCTGTCACTAAAAGAATTCCCCTGCAAATTCAAGGAGCTACTGTACATAGCCAGCTCATGGTATCGCCCCGAGGCCAATGTAACCTTTTGGGAAATGATGTGTTGTCCCAATTACAAGCGCATATTGAGTATCATCCCGATGGCACTGTCACCATGACCCCAGGTTTAAAACCAAGTACCCTTTGCAAAATTATGTCACTAGATATTGCCAGCATAGAAGAGACAAATGAGTTTCCCCCGATATTGGAGCAGGCTGTACCACATGATTTTTGGGCCTCAGGCAAAACAGATGTTGGTAGGTTAAGAGTTCAACCAGTAATGGTGAAATTAAAACCAGGAGCCATCTTGCCTCAACAGAAGCAGTATCCCCTTAGCTCGGCTCAGGAGAATGCCATAGCCCAGCAGGTCCAAAAATTACTACAGAGAGGAGTCCTAGTCAAAACCCAGTCCCCTTGCAACACTCCCCTGTTCCCAGTAAAGAAAAAGAGCGTGCCAGGACAACCAGCCGCATATAGAATGGTCCATGACCTCCGGTTGGTTAACAAAGCCACAGAACTTCTAACACCAGTTGTGCCCAACCCGCATACTCTTCTGTCACAGATACCTTCTAATTCTCTTTGCTTTTCAGTGGTTTATTTGGCAAATGCATTTTTCAGTGTACCATTACATCCTGACTGCCAGTACCTGTTTGCTTTCACATTCCAGGGTAGTCAATATACATGGACAGTATTGCCACAGGGTGCCCAGAATTCACCCACAATGTACACTGCAAGCCTGCAGGAAATACTGGAGGGATGGTCTGAACCACATATCGTTGTTCTGCAATATGTCGATGACCTGCTCATTTGTGCCCCCTCCAGGAAACAATGTCATAGTGCAACTATATCGCTTATGTTGTTTCTCTATCATGCTGGCTGCAAGGCATCGAAAGATAAGCTTCAGTTTTGTAAATCTTCAGTCACCTTTTTGGGACATTGCATTACACCAGGAGCTCGTCATTTAACAAATGCACGCAAACAAGCAGTACAGGCATTCACCGTCCCCATTAATGTTGCAGCCCTCAGAACTTTTCTTGGACTTGTTTCCTATTGCAGACAGTGGATTCATGCCATCTCTGTTTTAATGCAGCCCCTCTATGACTGTCTTACCCCAACACCTTTTGTACTAACATCAGAGGCAATAGACTGTTTTTATTCTCTCAAGAACCGTATTTTGGCCGCTCCAGCTTTGGGTACCCCTAATTATGAGCTCCCATTTACTCTGTACCTTCATGAACAAGCTGGACATGCAGCAGGAGTTTTAACTCAAACACACGGTGATAATCAGAGACCTGTTGCCTACTTTCGTGGCAGATTGGATGCGGTAGCCAGAGGTGCACCATCCTGTGTACGTGCTCTGCATGCTGTTGGACTATTACTCCATAAATCCGCAGACATTGTTCTTGACCACCCGCTCACCGTTCTAACACCTCATGATGTCTACACTATATTGAATCAAGTGCAACCCGCTCACCTCTCAGCAGCACGTCATCTCAGGTTACAATGTGCACTGTTAATGCCTCCCAATGTTTCTTTACAGAGGTGTACTACCCTGAATCCAGCAACTTTGTTACCTCTCTCGGATCTAAAGGAGGAGTCAGGTACTGTGCTTTTTAAGGAAGATCCAAGAGAGGAAGTTCCTCATGACTGTGTACAAATGATGGCACAAGAAACGGCAGGTTTACCTACTGGATTTGAACATGAATTACAAAATGCAGATTTTGAATTTTTTGTAGATGGATCCCGTCATCAGGACGATTCAGGTACCTTCCATACTGGATATGCAGTTGTCTCCCTCAATGCAGTAATCAAGGCAGAACCAATGCTCCCACACCAGTCGGCTCAAGAAGCTGAACTTAGGGCCCTAACCGAGGCCTGTAAACTAGCGGAAGGTAGTATTGTTAACATTTACACAGATTCTAGGTACGCATTCGGTATATCGCATGATTTTGGTCCAATATGGAAGTCAAGAGGTTTCCTGACGGCAGCAGGACACCCCATTAAGAATGCTGATGCGGTCCAGCAGTTAATTGATGCGCTACAACTACCTAAACAAGTAGCTGTCATAAAGGTAAGAGCACATACCAGACGCACCGACCAGGTAAGCAGAGGAAATGCGATGGCAGATGCAGCGGCAAAAACAGCAGCCTGTAAGCCGCAACAAGGGTCAACAGTACGTCAGTTAAGTGCCCCTAAAAACCCCTTTGTGTCGGAGGACATCTTATCCCAAATGCAGGCTCAGGCTCAAAAGGAGGAGGTTGATAAGTGGTTAAAGGAAGGTGCATGCCTGAATGAAGCAAATGGGGTATGGGGGAAAGGGACACGACGATGACTTCCAAGGGCACTGTACCCAGCAGCTGCCCAGATACTACATGGGCCGACACACCAATCTAAAACGGGTGTGATGAGTGTGATGCAGAAACATTGGGTGGCACCAGGATTCTCCACCTGTATTGAAAACCTGGTACAAGGGTGCATGATATGTGCTACACATAATCAGGGTAGAGTAGTTAAAACACCACCCAAACACACCCCCCCGGCCCCTCTATCCATTCGAGAGACTGCAAATTGATTATATTCAGCTGCCAAAGTCAGGATCATGGGAATATGTGTTGGTTTGTATTGATTTGTTCTCAGGATGGCCAGAGGCTTTCCCAATTGCCAAAGCCACGGCTGCGGCAACCGCAAAGAAACTGCTTGCGGAGGTGGTCTGCAGGTATGGGGTACCAGAGGTAATTGAGAGTGACAGAGGTACACACTTCACAGGTGAAATAATGAATGAAGTCATGTCAGCTCTAGGAATTCAACAAGCATTCCATACCCCATATCACCCACAAAGTAGTGGTAAAGTGGAAAGACTGAATGGGACATTGAAATTAAAAATTCAGAAAGCCATGGCTGAGACAGGAAAACCATGGCCGGACTGTTTACCACTTGCTCTGTTTTCAGTAAGATACACGCCTAATAGAAAGACTGGACTCTCTCCATATGAGATATTGTTTGGCAACGTACCCAGCCTAGGGTGTTTCTATCCGCAAGCATTAGAAATGAACAACCATGTGCTAAGTTCCTATGTGAGGACTTTACACAAAAAGATTAAGCAAGTACATGATAATGTCTTCAGTTCTCTTCCAGATCCAGATCAAGACTCTAGCAGCTATACGCTGCAACCTGGAGACTGGGTGGTTATAAAAAGACACGTGAGGAAAAGCCTAGATCCACGGTTTGATGGACCCTTTCAAGTTCTGCTGACCACAAGCACAGCCGTTAAGTTAGAGGGAAAAGAGACCTGGATCCACGCATCCCATTGCAAAAAGATACTAGGAGAACCAGCGGACAAAGACTGATGACATTGTTTATACTTACCTGCATCCTTGCGACCACAGGTGCATGGACTAGGTTAGGCACCATGGATGGAGACGACAATAGATTCATTAGACACCATCTTGCTCTAATCGATGGACTAAAGGAGCAAAACCAGACCATTGCTAATTGTTGGATATGTACACATGCCCCTGTGACGTCCACTAGCATACCCTTTCTCGCTGTCCCAGTCTCATGGGAAGAGATAAACTTTTGAGTGAACTGTTCAGATACTTTGGCCAATAATTCCACACAGAGATTTTCCTTTCTAAATCCCGCAAATTGGTTTAAAGGTATTGGTGGGTGGTTGGCTGGTATAGTACAAGCTATTTTACAGGTTTTGCTAATGTGTCTTGCGGTTTATTTGGTTTTTAAGCTTTTTTTAATGTGTATTCAGCGTTGTACTAAAAGAAAACATAGAAATTCGTATTGATAAATGAAGGAACAAAAGGATGGAATGTTATAGCAGAAGATGGAGTCCCTCAAGTTTAAAGGCCCCATCTATGCTATATAAGTCTGACAGTTATTTTAAGTAAAAAAACAGCAAGCTGAAATGTTCCTTCTTGTATCAATAGCGTGTCCTTGCTAAAAAGATAACGTGATTCTCCCTGGCCAGATGTTTCTTCTTGTAGCAATAATGTGTTCTTGCAGAAAGATGAAATGACCTTGCTAACTAGATAAGTCTAATTAAATATTTTAAAGCATACAGAAACTAGTTTTTTTCGCTTGTTCAGCTAAACTGTATAATCGAACCATATATGGCAAATCCGTTTCCTGCCTTTAGGGTGTATATTAGCCCTGTGTTTTGTAATAAAGTTTTTAGAGTATGTTTAGACACAAACATCCTGTCCTGTGTCTTCATTCTCTCCGAGCTCGTAATCCAAAGGATAGAAGACCCAAAATTCAGTGACGACATGATAATATACAATCACGTTTGTTGTACTTGCGGAATTTTATTCTAGTGGTTTCCTGCTTCCTGACTAATTGTGATTTAGATTAAATACTATCTGACCACGGTCACTTGTGAGGTCCGAGTACTATCTACGTCTTATACGAGTGTTGATCATGTTAAGGAATATATCAGCTAGAAATTTCTGTAATTATTAAAACCAGACATTTATATTCTTTTTTATCAATAGGTTTTTAATTTCTGATTGTCAAGATTTTTCTAATTGTATTCTCTCTAAATGATCAGGCGGCAATATTACCTGAGCTGATAAGCCTTACAGTAGATATATGGACCACTTTAGACTGTGGATGTTCACTGGGTTATAGGCATGCTCTCTGACCTGTGCAGAGGTCATTGTGCAGAGAGGGGGAAGAAGGTCAGCTGAGACCATCGCCTTTTGTGAATGGTGGATCCTGTATTATCTATATGACAAGATGTTACCTTTTATTTTAATCCTGTCTGTGATGATAATAAGATGGCTGCTGAGAATCTCTACAGAACAGGCAGGGTAAGCCAATGCTGAGACTTAATATGCATTTACACTGAAAGATTATAAACGAGAGCTGCTGAGAAGTGGAGTGTAAATAGGCTATAGGGTAAAACGAGAAAAAGACGGATTTTGGTAAGACCTTACCTGTAAAATCCTTTTCAGCGAAGGAAGGAAGGGAGACACAGATCCATTACTAGTGGGGGTAGGCGGAGCCCCACAGGATAGTTCACCTCAGATTTAGAAAAAGTGACAACCGGCCCCTCCAGCTTAGGCTCCTCCTACTCCCATGTTCTCCAGTCCGTACACAAGCTAAGGAAGAGCAGACAACACCAGGGGAACAACACAACCCCTTCTGAAAATTCATAAATGTGAGAGAACAGATTATGTATATAACAGCATGAAAACACACAGTCCCAGGCACTACTTACTGGACCTGACAACTGCGATGAGCTGGCAATGCTGGAACAGTGCCCTAGTGCGCCAACCCCAGACCAGATGACCGCCATCAGGAGGGAGTCGCGCCGCATCTAGAAAAACCATAATACACTTCTGCCATGGGAGGGTGCTGTGTCTCCCTTCCTTCCTTCGCTGAAAAGGATTTTACAGGTAAGGTCTTACCAAAATCCGTCTTTCAGCAGCAGAAGGGAAGGAAGGGAGACACAGATCCATTACTAGTGGGAAGTCCCAAAGCAGTCCAAAACTCAAGGGTGGGAAACAGTGGCAGGATCGCCAACACCCCAACAACTTAGGCAAGTGCGCAACAAGCGCCGAACAAAAAATAAAGAGATAACCTAAACCACTGCCGCCTGCAGGACCCTGCGTCCCAAGGCCGCATTGGCGGAAGCACTCACGTTCACTTTATAAAATTTAGTAAAAGTGTGAACGGAGCACCAGGTAGCCGCCCGGCAGAGCTGCGCTCCCGAAGCCCCCTGACGAAAAGCCCACGACGAACCAACAGCTCTCGTGGAATGAGCTTGAACCTTAACCGGACAAGGCTCGCCCTTGAGCCGGTACGCCTCCAGGATAGCCGAACATATCCACCGAGCGATAGTGTCCTTGGAAGCCCGCTGACCACGGCGACGACCAGCAGGAATCACAAACAGAGAATCCGATTTTCAAAACCCTTGCGTGATTGAAAGATAGAACTTCAATGCCCGCACCAAATCAAACGAGTGCAAGGCCCGCTCCTTCAGACTCTTTGGTTTCGGACAGAGGGAAGGCAACAGGATGTCCTGATTGAGGTGGAAAACGCGACACCACTTTAGGTAAAAAATCTCCACGGGTACGAAGCGCCACACGATCCGGGTGGAATTCCAAAAAAGGGGGCGAGCAAGACAGTGCCGCCAACTCCGAAACCCTTCTTAAAGAGGTGACCGCCACCAGGAAGGCCACCTTCCAAGAAAGCAAGTAAAGCGTAGCTGAATCCATAGGCTCAAACGGCCCATGCTGAAGAGCCTCCAAAACTAAATTGAGCCGCCAAGGAGCCACAACCGCCCTCCGAGGCGGAAACTGATGTGCAACCCCGCGAAAAAATGAACGCACATCCCTGCGTGAGGCAATAGCCTTCCGAAAAAGCCCGGATAGTGCAGAGACCTGACCCCGCAAGGTACTAACTGCTAGACCCTTGACCAGACCACATTGCAGAAAGGAATGGAATGGAAAAAACCCTCGGGTTCCTTGACGATCCAGAACACCATGAATAGAAGGCCTCCCAAGTTCTGTGATAAATACTAGTCGTAGCTGGACCTCTGGCCGCCCGCAAGGTGGCAATGACCTCGGACGAAAACCCACGACGGGTCAAGATTTCGGTCTCAAGAGCCACGCCGTCAAACGAAGTGACTTCAGGTCCGGATGACGAATGGGCCCTTGAGTTAACAGGTCCGGGCGAAGAAGCAGTGGAAACGGAGGCGCTGCCAGAAGAGACACCAGCGTTGAATACCACACCCTCCGCGGCCAATCCGGCGCCACCAAAATCGTCGATACTCATTCGAGATTGATCCGCCTGATCACCAGAGGAAGTAAGGATACCGGCGGAAACACATAGATCAGCTCGAACTGGTCCCACGGGGCCACTAGAGCATCTACCGCCACAGCCTCCGGGTCCCTGTACCTGGACATGATTGTCGGAATCTTGGCGTTCAGCCTGGATGCCATCAAGTCCACTTGGGGAGTCCCCCAACGGGAGCACAGCAGAGTAAAAACCTCCGGATGAAGACTCTATTCTCCGGGATCTACCCGCTCGCGACTGAGGAAGTCCGCCGAGATATTCAGCACACCCGGGATGTGAAACGCGGAGATGACTGGAACCCTGAACTCGGCCCAAAGCAGGATCCGAGAGACCTCCATCATGAGTCTGGAACTCCTCGTCCCGCCCTGATGGTTGATATACGCGACAGCTGTCGCATTGTCCGTCTGAATCCGGACCGGCAGACCGCTCAAAGGGACCGTCCAATGTCGGAGGCAGAGAAATATTGCTCTCAACTCCAGAATGTTGATTGGCAGAGACGACTCCTCTGACGACCAGACCCCCTGAACCCAGAGGTCGTTCCAAACCCCCCCCCCCAGCCAGTCAGGCTGGCATCGGTGGTAATCACCGACCACCGTGGGAGAAGAAGGGATTTCCCCAGGGATAGAGCCTCCAGACGTAACCACCATCCAAGAGACTCTCGCACCCTGCGGGAGATGACGACACAGCGATCCAGCGAAGTCGGCGATCGGTCCCAACGGGTCAGAATAAGATCTTGGAGATCCCGGGAATGAAATTGTGCAAACGGCACCGCTTCCATTGCTGCCACCATCAGACCCAGAAGGCGCATGCACTTCCGAAGGGACATCGCCCTCACCGACCTCATAGCCTGGACATGGTGACGAAGGTTCGCTTGTTTGTCCGGAGGGAGGGACACCACTGCCCGTACGGTGTCGAAATGCATCCCCAAGAACAGGATTGACTGCGACGGCTCCAATGACGACTTCTTCCAATTGACCAGCCACCCGAAGTCTTCCAGGTGCTGAAGGGAGAGATCGCGAGCTGTCACTGCCTCCTCCGCTGTGGGCGCCACAATTAACAGGTCGTCCAGGTAGGGGAGAATCGGAACTCCTTGCTTTCGAAGGAGCGCCATGAGCGGCGCCAGAACCTTTGTAAAAACCCTGGGCGCCGAGACCAACCCGAAAGGTAGGGCCACAAATTGGTAATGGGCCTGCCCTACGGCGAAACGCAGGAAGCACTGGTGAGCCCTGCCAACAGGGACATGCAAATAGGCGTCGCGGATGTCGATCGACACCAAAAAATCGTACTGCGACAAGGCCGCCACGACGGAGCGAAGAGACTCCATACGGAATTTCCGGATTCGGACATGAAGATTCAAATCCTTGAGGTCCAGAATGGGATGAAACTTGTCCTCCTTTTTTGGGGACCACAAAAAGGTTAGAGTAAAAACCCCCTTCCCCGGTCCTCCGGCGGAAACGGAACCACTACACCCTGCTGCAGAAGAGAGTTGACCTCCCGCAGCAGAGCAGCAGCCAGCTTGGGCACGGACGGGATGCGAGACTGACGAAACCTGTCCGGGGGTAGAGAGTGAAACTCTATGAAATAGCCCGCTGACACAACCCGTGTCACCCAGGCGTCCGATTCGTGGGACGCCCAAACCGACCCGAATTGTAGCAGCCGACCTCCCACCCGAGAGCCCTCGAGAGGGATCCTGGCGTCAGTCCGCCTTAGCGGGCTTTTTGTCAGCCTCCCTTTTGTCCCGACGGAAATGCTGTTTCCAGGGAGTACGGGATTTCTGGGTGGACTTCTTACCGGAAGACGAGGGACGACCCAATCTCCAAGAGGGCTGATCGAATCGTCCCCTGGGTCGAAAGGACCGACGACCACTACCGGCACTTGACCTGTCAGACGTAGAGGCCGCTGCTTTCCGCTGTGGCAAAGCCACATCCTTGGCCTTAGCAATCAGCTCCGTGAGGTCCGAACCAAAAAGCAGACCGCCCTTGTACGCCAGAGTAAGCAAACCTTGTTTGGATACTGCGTCTCCAGTCAACTGTTTGAGCCACAGTGCTCTACTGACTGTGACGGCCGAGGCTTGAGCCCTGGACAGAAACAAAGTAGTATCCAGCACTGCGTCTTTGCTATATCGGGCCGCCTCTTCCAACAGCTGGAAGAGCCTTTCCACGTCAGACAGCGGAGTCCCATCTTGCCATGCTGACCGCAGCTGATCCAACCATCTCAGGGAAGCCTCACCAGTATAATGTTAGATGTCAGGCATGTGCTGGGCATGAAATTGGGTCAGAATCATCTGTGGATTCTGTGGTCTCCCATTCTGGTCCAGCCAGGGCAGACACTGCTCAGCATCACCATCTGGCCCAACGCCTAACTAGTGCACTAGATGTACAGGCTGTCCCCACATGGCCCCCAAGGCCGCTCGGAATCCATGACCCACGGCCTCGTAGATGGACTTCGCCGCTAACTCCGTCCTTCTGTCCAGCGGATCCTGTAGACTCGCCTTCCCTTTAACCGGAAGCAAAGAAGATTTGCTCAGCTGAGACAATGGCACGTCCACTTCAGGAGAGGGGACCCAATTAGCGATCGTCTCTGTGGAGCAGGGATACAGGGCATCAAAAAACCGCATCCCTTGGAAGCGCTTATCCGGACACAGGCATTCTCTCTCCACCGCCTCGTTAAGTTCATCGTGCGCTGGCAGTGTCGAACGAGCCCGACGCGACTCCTGATACAGCCGGGCCGACTTGCCCGGCCTCGTCACCTCTTCAGACAGCTATAACACTTCCCGCATGGCTCCAATAAGAGCATCCACGTGGCCTGAAAGCGAAGCCGAGCGACCCTGCCGATCCTCTTCATCAGAATCGGAGATCTCACCAGCAGAGCTTGTCGGTGAATCCGAAGCCTTTGATGCGCTGCGCGGAGGAGACAGCGCCACCACAGGCCTGTGGCGCTTCTTGCCCCGCGCCGGTAGGGACTTAGCTGATACCCAGTGACCCAGGAGGTCAGACAGACTGTCAATGGAGCGAGTGAGCGCTTTAACATCACTGAGGCCCCTGACCAGAGACGAACCTGACGCCGTCAACCCCGGCATATCAGATACGCATGACCGATCCTGAAGCGGGCCGGGAGAGAGGTCCGCGCCGCCTGGACCCTGATCCGACATGCCCCCTACTCAGTAGCGAGCGTCGCGGAAAGAGCAGTAATAACCCCTTACAAGAGCACAGTAACCGGGGAAGTGAGATCCTGCTATCACAGCCTGTTCCCACAAAACAAAGAAACGGAAAAAAAAACATTTGGTATCGCCACATCCGTAAAAGTCAGATGTATCAAAGTATGGAATTATGGTAATTAACCTTTACGGTAAACATTGCAGAAAAAAAAAATCAAAATGCCAAAATTGTGGGTTCTTTGTCACCTCACTTAACAAAAAAAATCCAATACAAAGCTAGCAAAACGTTATATGTGCTCCAAATTGGTATCAATAAAAACGTCAGCTCCATAGACACAAAAAGCGCTTAAATAAAAAACTCCCTGGTTCTTAGAGAGTTAAAATAGCGAACACAAGACGTTATGTCACCAAACTCATTAAGGCCTAGTACATTAATGGTGCCACAGGAACGGGCAACAGCGAAAAATGTTATTTGCAAATCTACTTTCAGCGTATGTATGTTGGCCCTTGAGGACATTGCACACGCTGCTGCCAATTCATAGTTTTCCATGAACGTTTATTTTGTGCATAGGGTAAAAGAATACATAAAAGATATTTCTTATAGATGGCAGCTAGCGTTATATTACTCCTGGTTTAGGAGCTGTGACTCTCACAATCCCTCCAGGTGAGCACCTCAAATTATTTCTTTCCCCCTCCACTGTTTTTTTTCCCTATGTTCTGTGCGCTCTATTCCCTAAACAGCTCCATTTTCAATGGACAAATCATGATGTCTAGAGATCTCAATATTCTCCTTGTCAGAGGTGCCCCCATGAGGGTTGTCAGAAGATCTCAAAAACAGCAGGTGTTGTGGGGTGTGCCTGGCATACAATAGTTAGTGCCTACCAGGGTAGAACATCCGGTGAGCAGGTGGCGGAGTCATGGGCGCCCAAGGCTCATTGATACTTGTGTGGAACGAAAGGTACAGTAGCCCCAGCTGGTCCGGTGCTGCAGAAGAAATACTGTGGCACATATTGCTGAAAAATTAAGTTTTGGCTATGAAGAAAAGATGTCAGGATAAAGTATTGCAGCTTATTACATATGGAGATGCACACTGGTCATTGTCATGCTGACCCGGTTACAGCCAAAAGCACCTACAAGGGTATATGGGCATCAGAACTGAACCATAGAGTAATAGAAGAAAGGGTTCTGGTCTGATGAATCATGTTTTCTTGTACATCACGTAGATGGGTAGAGGTGTATAACTTACCTGGGGAGAAACATGGCCTCCAGGCGCACCTTAGGAAGAAGGCAAACTCCGGGGAAGTAATCTATAGTTGTATGTGCCAAACATTACATTTTATCACCCTTTTGGAATTTTTTTATATAAAGTGACCAACCCCAATATAATAAATAATACAGAATTTTACAATTTCATTGTACAATTTTTAAGTCATATCCGCACTTGGAGTATCCTACACAACCCTATATATATATATATATATATATATATATATATATATATATATATATATATATACAGTCATGGCCAAAAGTATTGAGAATGAGACAAATAGTAATTTTTCCAAAGTTTACTGCTTCATTTTTTGTAATGGCAATTTGCATATACTCCTGAATGTCAAAGAGTGATCAGCTTAACAGCAATTACTGTACTTGCAAAGTCAATATTTGCCCAGAAAATGAACTTTAACCCCCAAAACACATTTCAACATCATTGCAGTCCTGCCTTAAAAGGAGCAGCTAACATCGTTTTAGTGATTGATCCATTAACACAGGTGTGGGTGTTGATGAGGACAGGGCTGGCGATCAATCAGTCATGATTAAGTAAGAATGACATCACTGGACACTTTAAAAGGAGGCTGGTTCTTGGTATCATTGTTTCTCTTCAGTTAACCATGGTTATCTCTAAAGAAACACGTGCAGCCATCATTGCACTGCACAAAAATGGCCTAACAGGGAAGAGTATCGCAGCTACAAAAATTGCACCTCAGTCAACAATCTATCGCATCATCAAGAACTTCAAGGAGAGAGCTTCCATTGTTGTCAAAAAGGCTCCAGGGCGCCCAAGAAAGACCAGCAAGCGCCAGGACCGTATCTTAAAACTGTTTCAGCTGTGGGATCGGACTACCAGCAGTGCCGAGCTTGCTCAGGAATGGCAGCAGGCTGGTGTGAGTGCTTCTGCACGCACTGTGAGGCGGAGACTCTTTGAGCAAGGGCTGGATTCAAGGAGGGCAGCAAAGAAGCCACTTCTCTCCAGAAAAAACATCAGGGACCGACTGATTTTCTGCAAAAGGTACAGGGAGTGGACTGCTGAGGACTGGGGCAAAATCATTTTCTCTGATGAATCCCTTTTTCGATTGTTTGGGACATCTGGAAAACAGCTTATTCGGAGAAGAGGTGAGCGCTACCACCAGTCTTGTCTCATGCCAACTGTAAAGCATCCTGAAACCATTCATGTGTGGGGTTGCTTCTCAGCCAAGGGAATCGGCTCACTCACAGTCTTGCCTAAAACACAGCCATGAATAAAGAATGGTACCAGAATGTCCTCCAAGAGCAACTTCTCCCAACCGTCCAAGAGCGGTTTGGCGCCCAACAATGCCTTTTCCAGCATGATGGAGCACCTTGCCCTAAAGCAAAGGTGATAACTAAATGGCTCATGGAACAAAACATAGAGATTTTGGGTCCATGGCCTGGAAACTCCCCAGATCTTAATCCCATTGAGAACTTGTGGTCAATCATCAAGAGACGGGTGGACAAACAAAAACCAACAAATTCTGGCAAAATGCAAGCATTGATTATGCAAGAATGGACTGCTATCAGTCAGGATTTGGTCCAAAAGTTGATTGAGAGCATGCCAGGGAGAATTACAGAGGTCTTGAAGAAGAAGGGGCAACACTGCAAATATTGACTTGCTGCATTAACTCATTCTAACTGTCAATATAACCTATTGGTACTCATAATATGATTGCAATTATATTTCTGTATGTGATATAAACATCAGACAAACACTAATAAAAACCAGAGGCCAGCAGATCATGTGAAAATATAATTTTGGTGTCATTCTCAATACTTTTGGCCATGACTGTATATATATATATATATATATATATATATATATATATATATATATATTCTCTATCTCAAGTCTTGGAGCAGAAATACTTCACATACAGAATCTGTTGCTATAGTGAGCTTATTGTTCTGTTCATGATTGCAGTTTGTGAGCTCCGATCTCCTTCTATGGGTGAATTTCTTTGGGGTCTTGAATCCTCTGGCTGGTTAAAACACGTGAAAACAATCCTAGATGCTGGTATCTTCATTGTAAAGGTAAGATGTGTTGTATCTGTTCATATTCTAGTGCTGCTTGTCTGATTTGTACTATTCTAGGCACGGACTGTACAAAAATGATCCTTTTAGTGCTGAGAATAAACGAGATTTGTAATTATATAAATGTGTAATATTTTACATTTAATTTGCACATTTAGGCCGTGTCAGAAGAGGGCGCCAGCGTGCTCGTTCATTGTTCTGATGGATGGGACCGCACCGCTCAGGTCTGCTCTGTATCCAGTCTGTTACTTGACCCCTATTACCGAACCATCAGAGTATTTATGGTAAGAGGTTTCATTTCATATACTCTATGTACTGGTGGAGATTTACGGAGTTGATATTTTTTGCATAGTGTAACTTTTATTTTTCCCAATTACTATTAGGTGTTAATTGAAAAAGACTGGATTTCATTTGGACACAAATTTAATCACAGGTAACCCTGGTCACTGCACATATGTTGGAAAAGTCAAACAGAGTCACTTATTTACAGAGGGCCTTTCACCAAATTTTTCATGTTGAACTGAAAACACGTTGTAGCTTCAGAGCAGAAAAAAAAATAATTGTTAGTTCTTTTTTTATTTTGCATCTCTGTTGCAGGGATATTAACAATCAAAGTATTTGTCACCTAATGAGTTAATTTTCGTTACATCCAAGTGGGTGTTATCAGAGAGCTTTCACTGTGGGGCATGTACTTCTCCTTGTACGATGTTGTCCAATTATAAACAGGCAGCAAGATGCTAGAAAAAGAACACCTCCACACCATATCTTACAGCAGGTTTCTCAGTGTGTGGGTTATAATGAAAGCCCGGATCTCCTGGTCTAACCTCCTGCATGATTAGAATATCAACTGTATTCAAATCCCATCAATCAACACATTTCAGATATGGGCCCAGCAGTCAGTGTGGGGCTAGGGTCAGCACAGCTGAGTTTAGCTGTGTCACTTTCCAAATCTTCCATCAGCTCTCCTCCTCTCAGCAAAAGAGACAAAAAAAAAACACCATACATTCTAATATAATATACTTACTGTAGTTTTTCTGTGCCATTCCCAGTCTCAGGCGGTTTTGGGAGTGCAGTCCACCTGAAAAAGATGTTGCATGCATATACCCCAATTGCATTGCTTCAGCATATTTTTTTTTTTTTTTTTTTTTTAAGGTATGGAAATTTAGATGGGGATCCCAAGGAGGTGTCCCAGTGATAGACCAGTTCCTGGAATGTGTCTGGCAGCTCATGGAGCAGTTTCCCTGTGCGTTTGAATTTAATGAGAGATTCTTGGTCCACATACAACACCATATATACTCCTGTCAGTATGGAAACTTTCTGTGCAACTGCGAGAAGGAGAGGAAGGAACTGATGTGAGAGAATATGTGCTCTGTGTATGGTCACTATAGGCTTGTAACAGAAATAGAATATGGATGGTTGACGTGTCCCTGATGCTGATCTGATCACACGGTGCCCCACAGTCTGGATAACAGCAATCACTTATAAACTGTGAAGGTTGAACCTTGGCAAAAAATTTTCAATAACTGTGCAGGAGAAAAATGTATAAAGTGATGGTGACGCGCCCCTGGGCCTGTGTCGCGCTGCGTTGCGCACGCGGGAGCTTACCCGGAGCCGGATCTCTTGAGGGTTGTAGTCTCGTGGCGGTGACCCGGTCCGTGCCCAGGGAGTCAAACTGAGCGGCGATGTAACAGCGGTAGATGTAGGACGACTACGCCACCCGTTGAATGCAGCTATGGAGCTGCCGCTGCAGGACAGTCCGCTGAGGCCGGTGGATGGATGGTGCAGCGTAGATGGTATAACCCCCAACGGGAGGGGTATGGCCTCAGGGCAGCAGATGTGGATGATGGGGGTAGCAGGAACCACTCAGAGACGGTGCGGTGTAATTCAGGGTCTTTACTGGTAACAACGATAGACCCTCCCGGAGTACTTGCTAGTGAACGGGGCCTGGTCAGTCCTTGAGCAGATGGGATCTCCCCTGGCCAGGCGGAGTTGTAGGCCTCCCAAACTGACTGTACTCTTCTGGCTACCTTGCTAGAAGCGGATATAAGTAGCCCACGTCCCTGAGTGTACCGTGTGGTGCTCACCCGTATGGCCGGTGACTCGGGGCCTTCTAATGGCTTCCGCTCCACGATGGCGGTGCTGGTCCCACACGTGTGACCGTGCCTTCGGGTTTCTGGGCCTGAGGACCTGAAATCCCCTGCCGGTCGGCTTCTGCTGCTGGGTAAGAGTTAGTCCCCACAGCCTCGGACGCCGGGTCCGGTAAGAAAGCTTCTCAGTCAGGGCGAGCTCTGCAGCTGCCAGCCCCTGACTCGTAGTAGTATTGCTTCTGCTGTTTCTTGTCTCTACTCTCCTTGACTGACTAACCCTGCCTCAGCCCAGGGTTTATACAGGGGAAGTTCTTCCCCTCCCAAGACTGGGCAGGAGGTGTGGCATGCACAGGATCCCTGACCAAAGGACCTCCCACCTGCTCTCAGACATAACATTACATTACTGTGGAAAACCAGACCCCTGGGGTGCCACATTCCCCCCTAGTGAAATTTAGTACTCCGGGACTAAACACATTTAGAAAAACATAACAAGGCAAAAACATTAATAATACAATAAGAAAACATATAAAGATGGTTACGGCGTGTCCGCAACCGGGTGCAGTCTCTGAAGAGAGCAAGGTGTCCATTTCACCAACACAGGGAGACGTAACCAGGTAGGGGTCTGTCCTACCCCGAGTCCTTAACAGTCTCTAGTCCATCCTGGGTTACGCTCCAACTATGTACAAGGATTCCCGGTAAATCCACCAAGGATTCCTAAAAATAACTAGAAACACAAAATTATACACAAGCAACAAGACACAGAAAAACATAAATAAAACAATTTATACACTTTAAATTCTCCAGCGTGCGGGTAACTGGCCTCTAGTGGCCCGAGTGGACCTACGGAGCTGACTGTCTGGCCCTGAACTACAGGGTGTAGGAGCTGTCAAGGGTAAACTGGGCAGCTGTCTACCGGCTCTTTGTCTCACTAGGGGTACGGCAGGCTCACTATAAGCAGAGGGTTGATTCTCCTGTTCTGCTTGTGTGGAGTCTTCTGCCTCCTGGACCGGCTGTTCTTCCAGCTCTACCCGTTGCTCCGTAGGTTCTTGGGATGATGGTTGGAGGAAGGTGAGTACGGGTACCACAACTGCACCATTGACTTGAGTCCAAGACTGAGGGAAGTCCCCGAGCACGGTACTAACCATATCTTCCCTTTCTTCCACGGGTCGAGGGTCTTCTTGTTCCTCTTCAGGGTTCCTCAGTTGTTCGGGACACTTCTTCAGGTGGTCCCGGGATACAATGGCTGTGGTTTCCCCTCCGTCTTTACTGATGGTACAGACCTTCGGGTTCTCGTGGCTTGAGGGCAGTACGGTGTACGGGTCCTTCTCCCACTGGTCGTCCAACTTGTGGAGCCGTCTCTTCCTCTTCAAGACCTGCTCTCCGGGTACCAGGGGAACAGCGGGAGCATACTGGTTGTAAGTTTTCTCTTGTCTTTCCCTAGCCTGACAGAGACTTCGCTCCACGCTCTCCTGTACTCTCCGGTACTGC
Source organism: Phyllobates terribilis (assembly GCF_046119375.1). Taxonomy (NCBI): domain Eukaryota; kingdom Metazoa; phylum Chordata; class Amphibia; order Anura; family Dendrobatidae; genus Phyllobates; species Phyllobates terribilis. Next base: position 376,757 of record NW_027363418.1, read on the forward strand.
TGCTGCCTCTCTGTGTCCCAGTCTGTTTCTGGTGAAGTGTCCTCGGGGGTCAGGACTCCCATTTCCAGGTCAACAGGTAACTTACCAGGTCTTGCCCTCATTAGGTAAGCCGGGGTACAGTTGGTGGAACCTACCGGGATGTGGTTGTATAGGTCCACCAGATCGGGCAACTTTTCAGGCCACAGACTGCGTTCTTCCAGGGGCAACGTTTTTAGAAGATCCATTACCACCTGGTTCATTTTTTCACAAAGTCCATTAGTCTGCGGATGGTAGGGTGTCGTCCTTATCTTCCGGCAGCCATACAGATTGCAGAATTCCTGAAAGACCTCCGCTTCAAAGGCAGGTCCCTGGTCCGTCAGCACTTGGTCCGGGTACCCGTGTGGACGGCAGAAGTGCTGCTGGAAGGCTCTAGCTGCTGTTTGAGCCGTTAAGTCCTTGACGGGGACGACAACCAAGAACCGGGAGTAATGATCCACGATGGTTAACGCGTAGACGTAGCCACTTCTGCTTGGGGTCAGTTTTACATGATCCAAGGCTACCAGTTCCAACGGTTGCCGGGTGACGATGGACTGCAGGGGAGTCTTCTGGCTGGCTCGGTCCTTCCTTCTCAGGTTGCACGGGCCACAATCTCTGCACCACTTCTCGATGGTTCCCCTCATGCCTACCCAGTGGAACCGCTCGCGCAGCAGGAACTCCAGCTTTTTCCACCCAAAGTGTCCAGCTCCGTCGTGGTATGCCTCCATCACCATGGCTGCGTCTCTTCGTGGCACCACTACTTGCCAGAGTAATTCATGCGTCCGGGAGTTAACCATTCTGCGGCACAACTTCCCTTTGTAAAGGAACAGTCGACTCTTCTCTGCCCATAGTTGTTTGGCTTCCTCCGGAGCGTCTGGTTCAAGGCGAGCCTCCGGCCGAGTCAGCATCTCCTTCACCAGTCGGACGGCAGGGTCGCTGTCTTGCGTTTCCGCCCAGTTGTAGTGGGGTAAGGGGTTCAACGTAGCAGCCTGCTTACTCCTTACCCGGTGGGAATACTGAATAGTCCCATGACGGTGGAACGCAGGGAGTTCAACTTCTTCCAGTCCCTCCGGATCTTCTCCTCCGTCCGGCAGGTTGGGCATCCTGGACAGGGCGTCCGCGTTGGTATTGGAGCGTCCTGCCCGGTATTTAATTGTGAACTCGTAGTTGGACAGACGGGCCATCCACCTCTGCTCCAGGGCACCGAGTCTTGCCGTGTCCAGGTGTGTCAGCGGGTTGTTATCCGTGTACACGGTGAACCGGGAAGAAGCGAGGTAATGCTTAAAGCGCTCAGTGATTGCCCATACTACGGCCAGGAACTCTAACTTAAATGAGCTGTAATTCTCGGGGTTCCTTTCGGTGGGTCGCAGTTTTCGGCTGGCGTAGGCGATTACTCGTTCCTTCCCCTGCTGGATCTGGGACAGTACGGCTCCTAGCCCGATGTTACTGGCGTCGGTGTAGAGGATAAAGGGCTGGCTATAATCCGGGTACGCCAGGATTTCGTCCCCCGTGAGGGCCATCTTCAGCTGGCGGAAGGACTCTTCTTCCAGCTCTTCCCATTTGAAGGGCGGCTTCTGGTTCTTGGCCTTCCGGGACTGGCCTATCAGGAGGTCCTGCATAGGTGCTGCCTTTTTGGTGAAACCGGGAATAAACCTTCGGTAGTAGCCTACCAACCCGAGGAACTGCCGCACTTCTTTTACGCTGGAGGGGCTTGGCCATTCCTTAATTGCGGTGATTTTATCAGGGTCGGGAGCCACTCCGTCAGCGCTCACTACGTGTCCCAGGTACTGCACCTTTGGTTTCAGGAGGTGACACTTGGAGGGTTTCACCTTTAGGCCGTAACTCGCCAGAGCCTCGAACACTTCCGCCAGGTGTTTCAGGTGGTCCTCATACGTCTTGGAATATACGATGACATCGTCCAGGTACAACAGGACCGTCTCGAAGTTTCTGTGGCCCAGACAACACTCCATTAGGCGTTGGAAGGTTCCTGGTGCGTTGCAGAGTCCGAACGGCATGCAGGTGAACTCGCTAAGTCCCATCGGGGTGGTGAATGCGGTCTTCTCCCGGTCCGCCTCTGCTACAGGAACCTGCCAGTACCCGCTAGTGAGATCCAAGGTAGAGAAGAAGTTAGCAGATCTTAAAGCAGCCAATGACTCCTCTATCCTTGGTAAGGGGTACGCATCCTTGTGTGTGATACGGTTGATTTTCCGGTAATCTACACACATCCTCATGGTGTTGTCTTTCTTTTTGACTAAAACTAATGGGGCTGCCCAGGGGCTACAACTATCCCGGATTACCCCAGCCTCCTTCATGTCTCTAAGCATCCCCTTGGCGTGTTGGTAATGTGCAGGGGGTACGGGTCGATACCTCTCTTTTATGGGAGGATGATCTCCCGTGGGGATGCGATGTTCTACCCCCTTGACTCGCCCGAAGTCTAACGGGTGTTTACTAAACACTCTCTCATACTCTTGAACCACCCGATAGACTCCTTGTTTCTGATGTGAGGGAGTGGAGTCAGTACCCAGATGTAGTTGCTGACACCAGTCCTCCATGTCTTTCTTAGAGCCGTTACCTTCCTCCGGGTGAGATGGAGGCAAGGGTTCCACAGATTGTATAGAATTTTGATTAGTGATATATAATTTGGCTAGCGTGGCATACCGGGGCAGGTACACTTCCCTCTCCCCGATATTTATTATGCGAACGGGCACCCTCCCATGGCGTACATTGACGACCCCCCGTGCTGTCAAAATGGTGGGCCTACTGTCTGAGTAAACTGGTTCTACCATTGCCTGGTAATCTCTACCTCTCAGACCAATAGCTGCCCGGCACCAAATCATCATTTCACTTTTTGGGGGCATGGCAATAGGAAAAGGGTCACACATTCTTACGCTACCAATCTCACCGCCGGAGAGTTCCACTTGTTGCCGTTGCATCAGTGCCCGGATCTCTTTCTGGAGCACCCGCTGCTCGCCGGAGCTGGCATTCTTGGCAACCTGCTGTAAAAGGAAAATCACCTCTGCAAGACAATTTTCAATTACATTAGTTCCTAGAGTTATTTTTGGGTGACTCTCATGTTTATCAATATCTACAATGATCAGTCCCTGTGCGGCCAGTTCGACTCTACCAATTTTGATGGTCACCTCTTTAAATCCGATCTGTGGCACGGGCTGACCATTGCTGGCGATGATACTCAAGTCGTCGTCGGGGTAGCGGGTAATATCCGAGTCATTCCAGTACTGCTTGAAGAGCACGTACGGGATGGTGGTGACCTGTGACCCGGTGTCCAGTAGGGCACTCATGGGAATGCCATCCAGTACCACAGGCAAGACTGGACGTCCTCCCACATATCTGTCGCGCCAGTTCGATGGGCCTGGTGATCTTTTTCCTGGGGGTTGGCCCTCTACCCCAGGTTGTGCCCGTTTAAAGAACAGTACCTTGCCATATCTCCGGGTTGATTGCAGCGGCGGCAGATGGGTCGTCCGTCCTCACTGTATCGGTCACTGGGTCTTCCTCTGGCCGGTGGGGTCCTCCTTGGTCGACGCCACGGGATGTCCTCCGGTCCGGATGCCAGCTGGATCTTCCCTGGGGTGGAAACCTGTAAAGACTGCACAGTTCGGGTTAGCGCAGCAACGCTCTTAGCTAGCTCTTGGACCTGATGGTGTAGGTCTGGAGCCGGGTCATTGTCCAAAGCCTGCGCATCAGCTCCCACAGGCCCTGCTGACAAGGGCGCCACCTCCTGGTAGTAAGTGGTAGTGGGGCGTCTGTGGGTCACAACGCCACCTGGTGCCGGTTCTCGGAGCACCCGGATGGCTCTGTCCTTGAACTGTGCAAAGTCCAGATGGGGATCCTGTAAGGCCATTGCCCGCAACTGGGTTCGGTGGGCATTGCAATATAAACCCTCTATAAATTGTTCAGTCAACAGCCTGTCCTCGTTTCCCACCCCATCAGGGTCGGTCTGCTTTATGGCCCTCAGGGCCTCTTGTAGGTTTAGTGCATAGTCCCTTATACTCTCATGCGCTCGCTGCTTGCACCCGTAGAATCTAAGCTTAATCTCGGCTGAGGTGCGGGTATCAAAGGTGTCCTTCAGCCGGGTTAGTATCCCTGCGACAGTCTTCCTCCCAGGTGGCCAGGATTTTACTTCCCTTTTGGCTGCCCCTGTTAGTTGGGCCACCAGGATGCTCACTTTTTGCTCTTCTGTGAGGGGGTACACCTGGAAGAGGCTATCCAGCTTTTCTCTAAAGTCATGCAGGGTATGTGACTCCCCTGAGTACTGGGGTAGCCAAGCTGCTCCCGGGATATAGGGCATGGTGAAGGGCATAACTGCAGCAGCGGTAGCGCTGGCGGGGGTTGAGGCAGTGAAGCTCTCCTCCGTATCCGACATCTTCCTCCCCCCTAGTGGACCGTGGCCTACCTTGCGATGATCCTCTTCCGTAGGCCGCGGCTCCGCAGTGGATCGTCAGGGTTGAGGACCTTCCGTCGCGCTCCTGTGACGTCGGCGTCTGCTGGGCTCCGTCCAGGACCTTACGCAACGTCCGGACGTGAGGCGGGGCTTCAGTTCTCGCGCGCTTTCGGAGTCCACGCCCCTCTTCTTCCCGCGCGGCGTCCTCAAGATGGCGTCCAATGGCGGGAAAACTCCACGGATGGCGGGAAGAAGGTCGAAGATGGCGCCGGATGGCGGGAAACCTCCACGGATAGCGGGAATCTTCACCACTGGTAAGTTTGAACAGTCTTTGCTTTTCAGGCACGCAGTACCCGGTGGTTGCGGGCACGAAATCCTGCCGACTACGCCAAAGTTGACGCGCCCCTGGGCCTGTGTCGCGCTGCGTTGCGCACGCGGGAGCTTACCCGGAGCCGGATCTCTTGAGGGTTGTAGTCTCGTGGCGGTGACCCGGTCCGTGCCCAGGGAGTCAAACTGAGCGGCGATGTAACAGCGGTAGATGTAGGACGACTACGCCACCCGTTGAATGCAGCTATGGAGCTGCCGCTGCAGGACAGTCCGCTGAGGCCGGTGGATGGATGGTGCAGCGTAGATGGTATAACCCCCAACGGGAGGGGTATGGCCTCAGGGCAGCAGATGTGGATGATGGGGGTAGCAGGAACCACTCAGAGACGGTGCGGTGTAATTCAGGGTCTTTACTGGTAACAACGATAGACCCTCCCGGAGTACTTGCTAGTGAACGGGGCCTGGTCAGTCCTTGAGCAGATGGGATCTCCCCTGGCCAGGCGGAGTTGTAGGCCTCCCAAACTGACTGTACTCTTCTGGCTACCTTGCTAGAAGCGGATATAAGTAGCCCACGTCCCTGAGTGTACCGTGTGGTGCTCACCCGTATGGCCGGTGACTCGGGGCCTTCTAATGGCTTCCGCTCCACGATGGCGGTGCTGGTCCCACACGTGTGACCGTGCCTTCGGGTTTCTGGGCCTGAGGACCTGAAATCCCCTGCCGGTCGGCTTCTGCTGCTGGGTAAGAGTTAGTCCCCACAGCCTCGGACGCCGGGTCCGGTAAGAAAGCTTCTCAGTCAGGGCGAGCTCTGCAGCTGCCAGCCCCTGACTCGTAGTAGTATTGCTTCTGCTGTTTCTTGTCTCTACTCTCCTTGACTGACTAACCCTGCCTCAGCCCAGGGTTTATACAGGGGAAGTTCTTCCCCTCCCAAGACTGGGCAGGAGGTGTGGCATGCACAGGATCCCTGACCAAAGGACCTCCCACCTGCTCTCAGACATAACATTACATTACTGTGGAAAACCAGACCCCTGGGGTGCCACAATGGCATATTGGTAAGATATGCCATCACTTCAGGATTGGTGGGGGTGTCAGACCTTAGGGACTCCCACATATCCGGAGACTGAATGGGTATGTGAACCTAAACCATTTCAGTTTTTTCCTGCCCATCTGGGTCGCTGGCATCGCTGGCAGTGCCACTGTACAGAGAAACATAAGAATGGTGAAATCAAAATGCCAATAATAAAATAAGATGGGTACATGGATTTAAGAATTGCACAGTTCCTGATGTAACCAATGGTCCACTAGAAGATACTTCTTGAAGATATTCTCTGTCCTGAGTAATGTTGAAATCTTGTAGATCTTCTTTCCCAGTCACAAAATGTCCTAACCTGCAGGTCAGTAGCCAAGGACATGAGATACATCCTTGTAACTAGAGGATCATGGCTTTAAAGAGATATTCTTAAAATATCAAGCTCTCATTGAGGCCTCATTCAGACATCCGTATCCACATGTACGTGTTAATGCTAATGCTATTCACATGCCTGTGGATTTTCATGGACTATGTGTCTGTGCAAAACTCACGGAGACATGTCTGTTTTTTCTTCCAATATCACAGATGAAAAAGACCTATACAAGTCTATGGGTCCATGAAGAACATAGACAGCCCACGGATGGCATCATGGTGCTGTCCGAGATTAAAGGGGTTGTCCAGTACTTTATATTACCCCCCCCCCAATGTGTCTCCCCGAGACCCCTAAGGATTTTTGTAATTACCTACCGTTGCAGATAATGCCTGTGAGTGGCGCTATCACTGGCCGCTCACAGGCATCACGTGACCCCCGCCGATGTCGCTGGCAGCAGCCGGGGGTCTCTGTCTTCCACGTTCCAGGTGGATGCCAGACTTTGGGCGGGGTTACCCCCCCCACATCACACCCGGCATCCACCGCACGCTCTGCCTCTCCCCATTCATTGGGAAAGCGCGGTAGATGCTGGGAGTGACGCATGGGGAGGAGGTGTAACCCTGCCCACAACCCAGCAGCCACCGTAGGGACCCCAGCGCTGAGTCACGCCTCACTTGTCGTGACATCAGCGTGGGGTCACGTGATGCCTGTGAGCGGCCACCGATAGCGAAGCTCACAGGCATTATCAGCAAAGTCTTAGGGGCCCCGGGGGGATACATTGGGGGGGGAGTAATATAAAGTACTGGACAACTTCTTTAACATTACAAAGCATAGGAGAAACTTTATAACATATTTATCCATACGAGAAGAACACTGATAACACAATGATGGTAAAAATGGACACACTGATACCATTTTTTCACATACCTGTTTAAACCTGTACATGTGAATGAGGCCTTCTGCTGATCACTGAAGAGCCCCATTCTCAGCATCGCTAAAAGTCCCATCGGTCAGACCTCCTGCATTCAGAAAGTTATCTCCTAACCCTTTACAGCAGTGGTTCTCAACTCCAGTCCTCAGGACCCACCAACAGGCCATGTTTTCAGGATTTCCTTAGTATTGCACAGCTGATAATTGCATCACCTGCACAGGCAATAATTCCATCAGCTGTGCAATACTAAGGAAATCCTGAAAACATGATCTGTTGGTGGGTCCTGAGGACTGGAGTTGGGGAACACTGCTGTAAAGGGACTGTCAGTACAGAAGGACTGTTCAAATCAAGTACAGGCGCTCGGTGCACCGTGGTGGGGCCAAGCAGTTCAGTGCATCTTTCCATCTACTTTTTGGAACCGGATTTTCCAATTTTGACTATGAAGCTACACAGCTACTATGCAAAGAAACACTGAAAGCTATAGAACTTGTGGCTCATTCATATAAGAGAATCAGGCACAGTTTCACCAGTTTGGTCAGTGTCAGTTTTTATCATTAGAGTTTGGCCTGAGCTTCAGTTTCTTCATCTTTTTCCATCAAACAGACCTGGAAAACTGGACAGCGCTCAGATGGCAATTAATTGTTGGCCGATTTTTTTTTTTTCACTGACCCATGGATGTGCATTGTTAATTTTGACCTGACACTCAGATAACTATCGTACTATCGTACATTTTGCCACGATTTTCCGTCTCTCAAACAATCACAGATATGTGAATGGCCCCATTCACTCTTCTAGGTACAAGTCGTATCTGGAAATAACACAAATAGGACTCGTACACAAAAAATGTCCGTCTGAATGAGCCCTTAGTGTTAGTGCAGGTTGCAGTGGTGACGGGTATACTTGCAGCTCTCATAATCTCAATATATCAGTGATGCAATCATCATCTTCCAGAATTCAGGAGAGGACCTACTCCCTCTGGTCTTACCTGTGGAAGCAGCGGTTGGATTACATGAACCCTCTGTACAGAGCAGATCACAGTCAGACCCAAGGAACTCTGAGACCACACACCACTCCATGCCACTTCAGGTAAGAGGTTATTCTGATTCCTCCTCTGCACTGAATAAAGCAGCAGAACTCTAACACACCATATACTTATCATTCATATATAGAAACATCAACCCTAACTTTACAGGTGAAAGAAGCGGGGTGACGTATCATGAGCCCAATGTGTCCTTCAGTGGTGAAATCCAAGGCCCAACACTCTTCCCACTTGTAACCATGGTCTACATTTAGGGGTTGCGTCAGAGCTCACTCGTCAGTTCTATCTTCTGCCTGGCACAAATCAATTCACTTTAGACAGATTTACTGACATCTATGACAGCTTGTGACACGGTGATTCATTTTGCACATATTTAGACTGCGATAAAGTATTGATCTTTGGGGGTCAGACCGCTGGGACCCCCAACAATCCCCAGGAGGTTCTGTAGAGCAAGCTTTGAACAGAGCAGAGGGGGAGCATGTACATCTCTACTCCATTCATTCTCTGTGGAACTGACCCCTAGCGATCAATTCCTAAATCCCGTTGATAGGGGATTACTTATATACTTGGTACAACCCCTTTAATAGGGCATGCGGATGTCCCTGATCGGGAACTTTCTATATAAACGCATAATATAAAGTCGAGTTTGGGTCGGGAGACCTGAAGCCAGTCTTTGCATTGAAGCATACTCAGACCGCAAAACACACGTGTGAATCCAGGCAAAAGCTGTTTTTTTTTTGTTTGCCTGTACAAAACAGACCAATTTTGCAAGTGTGTTAGATCCAATTTTCGGGCATATTTAGTCCACATGTCCGTTTTTATCAATGGTTTTGCCATATGCAAAAACAACGTGACAGAGGTTTCCCAAGCTTCTTCAAGTACCCAGTCAGTGAAAATGAAGAATAGCAGTAGGATGCAACTTGGATGTCCGCAAATAAGGTCAATGTAGGGGATGTCTCTGTTTATATACAGACCATCAGTCAGCAAAATAACAGAACGGACATGTGAATAGTGTAAGGATAGGATGTGTCAGTGTGCTGTCCGAGTAATGAGGCCCAACTTGCCACCACATATTTTCACTAATCTGAAGTCACCAGCCATAGATCAACCACTGAGGGACTCATTAGGACTCGCTCACATTGCCACGTAACACGGCCGAGTGCTAGTGCTATGTGATGTTTTATCGGATAGCACTCGGACCAATAATATACTATGTTATCCGAGTGCAGTCTGATGTACGTGCACAGAGACAATGGAGAAGATGGAAAAATTAAGTCCTCCATCTTCTCCACACCTGTGCTGCAATTCTTCCATGCGAGAAAATTGGATCACACTCAGAGTTAAAGCAGAGTGTCATTAGTATAATCGGCCCAATTCTCTGGCATGGGAGAATATACAGCATTGTGAGCTAGCCCTTCATGTGTGTACCATGAGCTAGCACGTCTTAAGAACATATATCATGAGAATTGCTCAATGATAATCTTCTGTACTTGTGCATATACTAACTCTTCAAACTTATTTTTCACCATGGAAGGTTTTGGAGGGGCCTCTATAACCGATTTGAGAAAGGAATGCACCCTCGCCAGTCAGTCACTGATTTTCTACAGGCAGTAAAAGAAGAGACGCAGCAGCTGGAGGAGGAAATGGAGTTCATGGAGAAGGTGTGGTAGAAATACTGAAAATCCAGCTTCCTGGCCTATATGTTTTTGATGTTTATACCTCCGCTTAGGTTTCAGTGTAAACCAATTCAGCTTTTAATGGTGACTGAGAAACAATTTTAAATGATTATATATAAAAACCCTGCACAAGATAAAAAAGAGGCAATCATTTTTAGCCGATGCCCTACGTCTTTGGTGTTCTCCAACACAATAACTGGAAGAGAGCACCATTAAAGGGAATCTGTTACCAGGTTTTTGCTACCCATCTGAGTGCAGCGCAATATAGGGGCAGAGGCCCTGATTCCAACAATCTGTCACTTACTGGGCTACCTGCTGTCATTTTGATAAAATTACTGTGTTATCTGCAGCAGACCCCGCCCACATCACTGATTGGCAGTTCTCTGACTGCTGAGCTCTGTATAACCCTGCCCACACCACTGATTGGCCACTTTGTGTATACTAGATTTGCAGAAAGCTGCCAATCAGTGATGGGGGCGGGGTTGTACAGAGCTTATGAATATGTAGGACTACCTGGCAGCAGGTTTACTAGTCCCCAATGATAATCTGCTTGCTGATAAAATAGTGATTTTATAAAAACTACAGCAATCAGACCATTAAGTGACACATCACTGTAACCAGGGTCTCTACCTTGTGTCTTTTCAATGTCAGTAATGCCTGAGCACTGTGGCGTTATGGCTTTCTTATGGCACCAGAGAAGTTTGTTCATTGGTATAAAGTTTTCAAGTAAAGGTTCATTTAGGCAGGCCAATAATTGGGTTAGGGAGCGTTCCCTCATTCCCAACTGTTGGCTGCCTAAACAGGCCATCAAACATCCAATGGAGGGGCAAAGCATTCATTGGTGTGATAATTTTTGAGCACGTTTAAAAATTATCATTAGCAGCACATTGTCCTGTGTAAACGAGAAATGTGCTGACGATAACATAAGTGCGGCCGGCCTTACTAAACAGACCATTAAACCACTGCTGATCGACTTGCATGTAGAGGTTACATTAACATGCCCTAACCCAATGTAACTTTTGCTCTTGTCTAACAATTTTTCCTTTAGAGATTAACAAAACTGGAAACTCGAGAGTCAAATGAAACCTACAAGAATCTCAATGACCAGCCAAAAATCCACAACTTCCAGATATGCATCACCAAACACTCTCCGGCTAATACGCCCCAAGATTACAGCACCAACCTGAAGCTGTTTCCCTCTCGTAGTTCATCCCAAGGTGAGGAGGACTCGGCCCTGATCCTAACCCAGGACCATTTGAAGAGCTCGGACCCCGACCTGTCGGCTAACAGTGACCAGGAATCTGGGGTGGAGGACTTGAGCTGCCGGTCTCCGAGTGGTGGAGACTCGTTACCCAGCGAGGACAGTGGGAAGGATCCCGATTCAGATGAAGCAGTGTTCCTGACTGCTTAGAGGTCTTATTAACCACTTGCTATTATATTAGTGCTTCTATTTATTTATAGGGAGTGATGTAAGCTGGGAGGGATATACTGGGGGAAAAAAAACCATATCGACTTTGTTCACATGTATCAGTGGTAGTTTGTGCAGCGGAGACCAGATACTAATGTCCTATATAGTCGGTCTGATCCAGGCAATTGAACGACTGACAATTGGAAAAGTGCATACACAGGTTGACGAAACAATGACGGGGACACAATGATCGCTAATAATCTGGTATCCTGTTATCAGCAGCACGTCTCCTGTTTACACTGAGTAATGTGCTGCCGTTAAGAATTTTAATGAATGCATAAAATGTATCGCACCCAATGAAACGGTGCTTTCCTAGTTTGTCTGCCGATTGTGGTCCTGGTTAGATGGGCCAATAATCGTATGTTGAAATGATTCCTATGAGCGCTCGTTCATCGTTTATTGGCTCTACGCCTTAAGTGCGTGTCTGCAGCCTCCGGGAATATTCAGAAACAGTTATCTTTTTTTAAGAGCCAACCTTATAATGCATTTTGTTTCCTTTCATGATTTCAAACCACATGTCCGTGGAGCATGAATCCTGTCCCAATATATTTGTATATTTAAGGTTTGTCATTGACAAAGGTGCCCTGTACTGGAAATATGGACACTTACATGGTTTTCGGGTTTAGGTCCACTGTGTGAAAGATCTGAATGTGCTTTGCTTCTGTGTAAGTTGCTGGTAGACTAATGGTGGTCATCCAGGATCTGACATTGGGTATTAATTCCCTACCTCCTAGTTATGTTAGGCATGACTATCACATGTAAGGTTCTTGCCACCTGGCCGAGAAAAGTTCGAAAAAAAGGACGCAAGCATAAACTGTTTGGCCTGTGACCACAGCAATTTACAGTAAAACAATGTGATTTTCGTCACATGATTAAAACCATGACCCAATGTCTATGGCTGAATAATCCCTTAAAGACTAATGTATTGTGCTATGGTATACCATCGGTCCGATCTTCTGTAACTTTATACTGTTTCCACATAGACTGCCAATGAAACAAAACTTCAGAATCTCATTTGGAGACTTTAAAGGGGCTGTCCAAGACTTTATTGAAGGCCTATACTTGATCATCAATGTCTGATTGATAGTGCGTGCTGTAGCTGTTCCTGTGTCAACGGTGGCCAGAAATGCTCAGGTGCCGAGCTCTGTTGACGGAGTACTACATATCGGCCACCCATTCAAATCATTAGGGGGCAGATGTGTAGTACGCAGCCGCAGCCACTATTCCCTCCACAGAGCTCCGCAGTGCAGCTCCGCTAATGAGCACCCCAATTGATCAAACATTGATGCCTTATCTTAAAGAGGTGGTCACTACATTGTATAATGCCCCCATCAAATTACACCTTTCAAATACCTGCAGCCGGGGTCACGTGATGCAGACTGAGCAGTCAGCAATAGCGCCACCCACAGGTACATATGGAAGCAGGAGGTATTTACAAAAACATTTATTTAGTTAACATGTGTAAATCGATGGGGTCATTATACAATGTAGTGGACCACCTCTTTAAAGAAAGGCCATCAATGTTAAAGTCCGGGACAACCCCTTTAATTATTAATCGGTATCGGTACAGATCTATTAGACTTTTCAGAACTTCAAAATAGGTCCATCCTTCAAACAGATGCCAAAAAGTACAGTATGTTGCAAACTTTAATGGAAGCATTCCTGTATGAATACAACATTGGAGGAAATAAAGAAAAAAAAACAAAAAGCTTTGGCACTTTTATGTAGGTCTCCAGAATATAGTGGGGAGAGACTTTCTTATTGACTTATATAAGCGAGGTAGAGCAGTAACCCCAAAGAAATTGAAAAATCAGCTGTGGTCCCTATAGGATGGCCCTACACATTGCATTTCCCATCACTTTTTTGAGAATACATTGGGGTGGAAAAATAAGATACAAATAAAGCAGATAATAAGAATTTATAGTCCAGAATTTACTGGTCACTTTTGTATTTCTGTAGGAATTCCAGCTCTGTACGTTGCAGATATCCGGCCCATCAGCGGATTAGCGGGGTCCCGCGTACTTGAATCCTTGCATGTTATCTGGGGGCTAAGAGCCATAGGGTTCTCTCTAAGTGCTTCCGACACTGGTTTTCAGAAAACGTACTGATCCTTTTATATTCGTGCTGCACGGTAGTTACATGTGGGGTCTCAGCGTCACATTACTGGGCTAGTACTAATATGGTAAGAGTCAATGTTGTGTAGTATCCCCCCGCCATCCTTTACGTGTCTGCCTGCTGCATAGCGGACGGCTGCCATCTTGAATGCTCATTGAAGCTGCTATTAGTTTTTTTTGTAAATTGCATGGATAATCTTACCAGAATAATCGTTCTCACTTCTTGACTTGTCTGCTCATTGTGACCAATATCATATTGGTTTTATAGACGAGTTTACAAGCGCTTGTAGTGCTACAATACAAGAACAAAGCTACTAGATGTAATAGGAAGATCATCATAAAATGACCGTCCCTCCCAACTGCAGATTCCAAAATCTTCTGAAGATGCAGCTTATAAGTGAGGTCCGTGATAGTCAGAAGCAGCGTCTTCTTCCCATGATCTGTGCCTGGGGTGGGAGCCCAGCGATGTAGGGGCTGAGCCGCAGTAACAGACATGGGGCCGTGTCTGCGGGGGAAGGTGGGGAATAGAGTTTTCATTTTCTAATCCAGGACAACCCTTTTAAAAGTAGAACTCCCAAAAACAATGAAAGGGAAAGCCTCTTAAAGGGACACTAATCCTCGAAATGAATGAGGGCAAAAAATAGAGCAGCTCTTACTTTTGTCCAGTCTCAACATGATCCTAAAAGAGATGGGGCCAGAGTCATCAAGAGCGGCGCTGTTCACATTGGTCTTGATGAGGAGGTGTGCTGGAGTCAGACAGACGCTCACGGTTCATGAAAAGGTGCATGCTTCTTCCTGAATTGAGAACGCACCGTGGGGCAATAAACAAATATGCAACATGGGAATGAGATTTTGTGGCTATTTATGGTACAAAGATTTAAAAAAAAAATTCTGCACAAGCGCTGTGTGTGAGCAAACCCCAACGGTGGTGCCGCAGGTCTTTTGGGAGTTCTCCTTGATTGCAAAGGGTTTTGTGTGTTTTTTTTATATATATTAATTATGGTTTATTTATTGATGCCATCATTGCTTATTTTTGTGACGAGTATAATAAAATCATGATCTATTTTTTTATTTTGTGTTGCATATTTTGGCTGTAATTTATATGCAGAAATTGATTTTTGTTTTAAGATATTTTAAAATATGTTGTCAAGCAATATTACCCTAATTGTGACTATATCAGTACAAAGTATGTATGTAAAGTAGTTTATTCCGTAATGTGCAATTAGAATATTTTTGTAAACTCCCTTGTGTTGTGTGTGTGCTGGTGTGTATAGATTAGATTGGGCCGCTGTCCTTTACGGACATAGCATTAGAGTCATTTATGCTGCACTTATAGAAGATGCTAAAGAATTACACTACAGTTTTTTTAATACAATTTTCTTTTCTTTTTTAAAGCAATACTTTAATGCAGAGTGTCAGCTATTTGTCACATTGACAGCGCTGCAGCCAGTCAGTGAGTTCAGTGACTCTGAGCAAGTAGTGCCGTTAACTCGGGCAAAGCTGCTGATCTCAGTTATTGGTTGCAGCGCTGTCGACGTGAGGCCAAAGGACAGTAACAGACACTGGGAGCAGTGGCAGAGACCATGTGCTGGACCCAAGGAAGGTGACTAGTGCACAGTTACAAAAAAAAAACAGCTGCATCAACGGGTTAAAGGAAAATCCCTTTAACCCTCAACTGGTGAGGTGGGGGTCGCCACACCCCAGGGAATTTTTGTTCGGCTGCCATTCATTGAAAAATGCTGGTATGAGGATACGTGTCTCACTAGCTTCCATCCATTTGTGGGTGTCAAAAATTTGTTACACTCATATGCAATCAATCGCCAATAAGAAAACGATTAAAACAAACGTGATCTTCGCATTTTCTGTAAAAATAAGAGATTTCTAAACACTGGGGTATAGGAAACCCCACCTCACCAGTTGCGTGACATAAACCCCACCTCACCAGTCGAGGGTTAATGAACCAGATAATCTGGCACAGATCAGCAATGGAATGGGGAATTTTACAAGATCAGAAACAAGAAACTGAGCAGAAAATTAGGAAATTACCCTGATAACATTTTGAATTAGCAGCTTGTTTTTGGGCTCTATATACCAATCCAAGGGAGGTTTGTATACTTTATGACGGACATGTAATAATTCAGAATATTTGATGATTTGGAATTTATTAGATCCCCCAGGTGAATTACCCCAATACTATAAAATGGACATAAATGACACATAAATCTGTGCGGTTACAAAGTAACATTGACGCTCCTCCCCAACTCCCCGTACAGAATGACATGCCCTCGGGTCAGGAGTGTCTACAGCTTCATAGAAATATATAAAGCAGTCACGTTAGGGTCGGGAAAGTCCGTGCATGGACTGATTACCACGGACGTCTG
>NW_027363418.1:397500-600000 GCF_046119375.1 Phyllobates terribilis
AATAATTCAATTAGTGCTTTTTGTGTTCATTTAATTTTTATTTGAAGTCCATTTTTTTTATATACCTTGAAATTAAGCCCTACCCCATGGAATGAAGCCCTACCTACATGACATCTGAGAGCTACATGGATCCCGCTTGTGAGGTTCCTGTCCGTCACTACTATTCAGTTTTAGGGTCCACTCACTAAGCCATATATTCTCTCATGCAAGAGAATAGGGCCAATTATGCTAATGACACTCGGCTCAAACTCTGTCAGAGCTTCAACTGAGTGTGATCCGATTCTCTCGCAGCACAGATATGGAGAAGATGGAGAACTTAATTTCTCCATCTTCTCCATAGTCTCTGTGAGTGTTCATCGGACTGCACTTGGATGACATCCGAGTGCAGTCCAATGTTTTACGTGCACCCGTAGACTTGTATGGGTGCACATGGTCCGAATATCGAATGAGATTATTTTCTCATGCCAATAATCGCAGATCTGCACTGTCCCATAGTATAACATAGGGCCGAGTCCTATCCGATAAAACATCACATAGCATTCGGCCGTGTTATACGACAGTGTGAGCGAGCCCTTAGAGTCAAGGAATATTTACATGCAAATGATGATATTACTCTCCAAGTGTATATTTTTTTAGGCGAGTTCATAGTAAATGCTTTGCCTTTTTGACATGTGATCAACTAAAGAACAAGAAAGATTTAGGACCTCCCCTATACAGAAACGGAAAATAGTTTGGAGGACTTGCATGTCCTTTTTTATTTATTATGAGAAAATCATAAAAGATCCCGTTTTTTAACCATGCTGTGACTTTCTGCTGAGGGAGAGGGAGAGAGCTGCCCTATTCAGAGTCTGTAATAAGACCTGCTGACAAAAGTGTTGAAGATACAGTCTAATGTGAATTAACAATGAAAAAAAGTTAATTTAACAAATGGCTTGTATTTTTTAATACAAACTTTTTTTGTGTTTACAGCTCCTTTAAAGGGAATCTGTCATCAGGTTTTTGCCACCTAATCTGAGAGCAGCATAATGTAGGGTTAGAGGCACTGATTCCAGTAATGTGTCACTTACTGGGCTGCTTAGTGTTGTTTTGATAAAATCATTGATTTGTCAGAAGGTAATTATTACTAGATGACTAGTAAGTTCTGTAGGACCCCACCCCCATCACTGATCAGTAGATTTCTGTGTACACTGAGCATGGGCAGAAAGCTGCCAATCAGTGGTGTGGGCGGGGCTATACAGAGCGCAGCATTCAGAGAGCTGCTAGATCTGCAGCAGATAAAACGGTGATTTTCTCAAAATGACAACAAGCAGCTGAAAAAGTGACACATCGCTGGAATCAGGGTATCTGCCCCAATATTGTGCTGCTCTCAGATGGGGCAGCACAATTAATATTATGCCAAATTAATTTCCCGTGAACTATCACATGATCTATCACGGGGATCATGTGACATGTCACGTGATAAATCAGGTGTGTGGAGGGGGCCCTTGCTACTCTTAATCCACCCCTGAGTGAGACTAATACTGTACAACCAAATTGGCTCAGCACAAAAGGTTTCTTCAGATGTGGAGCCAATCGGTGCAAAGCGTGTCTACATGCGGTTAAAACAGATAGTTTTATGTCCTTAAGTAATGATAGAGAATATAAAATTCATGATTTCCTCAATTGTAATTCATCAGGGGAGTCCCTGTGGATTTTCACATTGGATACCACAGGGGTTAAATTCAAGACAGGATCTGATACTGCAGTATTAAGAAATATAATTCTGCATTTATTTCCATGCATGTACACTGGGTACGGAAAGTATTCAGACCCCTTTACATTTTTCACTCTTTGTTTCATTGCAGCCATTTGGTAAATTCTAAAAAGTTCATTTTTTTCTCATTAAAGTCCACTCTGCACCCCATCTTGTCTGAAAGAAAACAGAAATGAAGAAATTTTTGCAAAATTTAATAAAAAAGAAAAACTGAAATATCACACGGGCATAAGTATTCAGACCCTTTGCTCAGTATTGAGTAGAAGCACCCTTTTGGGCTAGTACAGCCATGAGTCTTCTTGGAAATGATGCAACAAGTTTTTCACACCAGCATTTTGGGATCCTCTGCCATTCTTCCTTGCAGATCCTCTCCAGTTCCGTCAGGATGAATGGGAAACGTTGGTGGACAGCCATTTTCAGGTCTCTCCAAAGATGCTCAATTGGGTTTAGGTCAGGGCTCTGGCTGGGCCAGTCAAGAATGGTCACATAGTTGTTCTGAAGCCACTCCTTTGTTATTTTAGCTGTGTGCTTAGGGTCATTGTCTTGTTGGAAGGTGAACCTTTAGCCAAGTCTGAGGTGCAGAGCACTCTGGAAGAGGTTTTCATCCAGGATATCTCTGTACTTGGCCGCATTCATGTTTCCTTCAATTGCAACCAGTCGTCCTGTCCCTGCAGCTGAAAAACACACCCATAGCATGATACTGCTGTTATGATCTGCTACAAGAACTAAGGAAAGAGAGGAAATCTGTCCATACAATAGGACTAAGCTGATTCCTTACGATGCAGCGGGCAACCTGTTCCTTGCAAACAGACCCGCCTATGTCCGCGGCTAATCTGAACACAGACCTATAGATTAAAGGGAGGGGTCCCTAAAAGAACTAAGGACTGGGACAAAACTGGACACCTCCTGGCAGAAGTAGTAGCAGAAGAAGACAAACAGACAAAAGTACTTAGTGGTCCAAGGACCAAACAAACTAGAGAGATACAGTAGGTACAAAGCACCTGGCTAGATTAAGAGTCAAAGTAACACTGAAGTCCAGCAAAGCCTGAAGGGCGGAGCTGGAATAAATAGGCAGAAGGTCACATGACCACAAAATAGAAAAAACTAACAGGAGGGTTCTAACAACTGCCACCACCATGTTTCACTGTTGGGATTGTATTAGGCAGGTGATGAGCAGTGCCTGGTTTTCTCCACACATACCACTTAGAATTATCACCAAAAAGTTCTATCTTCGTCTCATCAGACCAGAGAATCTTATTTCTCATAGTCTGGGAGTCCTTCATGTGTTTTTGAGCAAACTCTATGCGGGCTTTCATATGAGGAGAGGCTTCCATCTGGCCACTCTGCCATAAAGGCCCAACTGGGGAAGGGCTGCAGTGATAGTTGACTATGTGGAACTTTCTCCCATCTCCCTACTGCATCTCTGGAGCTCAGCCACAGTGATCTTGGGGTTCTTCTTTACCTCTCTCACCAAGGCTCTTCTCCCACGATTGCTCAGTTTGGCTGGACGGCCAGGTCTAGGAAGACTTCTGGTGGTCCCAAACTTCTTCCATTTAAGGATTATGGAGGCCACTGTGCTCTTATGAACCTTGGGTAATGCAGAAATTCTTTTATAACCTTGGCTAGATCTGTGCCTTGCCACAATTCGGTCTCTGAGCTCCTTGGGCAGTTCGTTTGAGCTCATGATTCTCATTTGGTCTGACATGTAGTGTGAGCTGTGGGGTCTTATATAGACAGGTGTGTGCCTTTCCAAATCAAGTCCTATCAGTTTAATTAAACACATTTGGACTCCATTGAAGGAGTAGAACCATCTCAAGGAGGATCACAAGGAAATGGACAGCATGTGACTTAAATATGAGTGTCTGAGCAAAGGATCTGAATACTTATGACCATGTGATATTTCAGTTTTTCTTTTTTAATAAATTTGCAAAAAAATTCTATATTGCTGTTTTTTTCAGTCAAGATGGGGTGCTGAGTGTACTTTAATGAGAAAAAAATGAACTTTTTAGAATTTATCAAATGGCTGCAATGAAACAAAGAGTGAAAAATTTAAAGGAGTCTGAATACTTTCCGTACTCACTGTATGTATCTATATAAACTGCTCCAAAAATAAAGGGAACACTTAAAACAACAGAATATAACTCCAAGTAAATCAAACTTCTGTGAAATCAAACTGTCCACTTAGGAAGCAACACTGATTGACAATCAATTTCACATGCTGATGTGCAAATGGAATAGAGGATAGATGGAAATTATTGGCAATTATCAAGACAACCTCAATAAAGGAGTGGTTCTGCAGGTGGGGACCACAGACCACATCTCAGTACCAATGCTTTCTGGCTGATGTTTTGGTCACTTTTGAATGTTGGTTGTGCTTTCACACTCGTGGTAGCATGAGACAGACTCTACAACCCACAGAAGTTGCTCAGATAGTGCAGCTCATCCAGGATGGCACATCAATGCGAGCTGTGGCAAGAAGGTTGGCTGTGTCCAGAGGCTGGAGGCGCTACCAGGAGACAGGCCAGTACACCAGGAGATGTGGAGGGGGCCGTAGGAGGGCAACAACCCAGCAGCAGGACCGCTACCTCCGCCTTTGTGAAAGGAGGAACAGGAGGAGCACTGCCAGAGCCCTGCAAAATGACCTCCAGCTGGCCACAAATGTGCATGTGTCTGCACAAACGGTTAGATACCGACTCCATGAGGGTGGTATGAGGGCCCGACGTCCACAGATAGGGGTTGTGCTCACAGCCCAACACCATGCAGGACGCTTGGCATTTGCCACAGAACACCAGGATTGGCAAAGTTGCCACTCGCGCCCTGTGCTCTTCGTAGATGAAAGCAGGTTCACACTGAGCACATGTGACAGACGTGACAGAGTCTGGAGACGCCGTGGAGAGTGACATCCTTCAGCATGACCGGTTTGGCAGTGGGTGAGTAATGGTGTGGGGTGGCATTTCTTTGGAGAGCCGCACAGCCCTCCATGTGCTCGCCAGAGGTAGCCTGGCTTCCATTAGGTACCGAGATGAGATCCTCAGACCCCTTGTGAGACCATATGCTGGTGCGGTTGGCCCTGGGTTCCTCATAATGCTGGACAATGGCAGACCTCATGTGGCTGGAGTGTGTCAGCAGTTCCTGCAAGATGGAGGCATTGAAGCTATGGACTGGCCCGCCCGTTCCCCAGACCTGAATCCGATTGAGCACATCTGGGACATCATGTCTCGCTCCATCCGCCAACGTCACGTTGCACCACAGACTGTCCAGGAGTTGGCGGATGCTTTAGTTCAGGTCTGGGAGGAGATCCCACAGGAGACCATCCGCAACCTCATCAGGAGCATGCCCAGGCGTTGTAGGGAGGTCATACAGGCACGTGGATATATATATATATATATATATATATATATATATATATGCCTTTTTGTCATTCTAGTAGTAGGGCCATAATTAAGACATGATTTGTTGAAACGTGTAGGTCTGTAAGCTATGATAGTTGCACATTTGCTGTATTCTTTGTGGAGCAGTGTTTTATATGGCTAATAAAAGCTAAGTTTTAATATTTTTTCTACTAAACAAACCTTTACGCTGGATCATTTGCACTTTTCCCTTGTCTGACTGCACTTACGTTTTGCCCTGGTACCACTTATCTGCATCTCCAGAAGTTTCCCATTTCTCTATTATACTCTTCAAATTACATTTTGAGACTTTCTCCTCCTGCTGTTGCACATATTTTTTTCCCTTCATCTGCACAGGTATCATTAATCTATCAACTATAATGGCCGTACCAGGTCCTGCAGGTCCTGTACACATGACGTGGGCAGTGCACGGCATGCCGCTAGTTTTTATTCTGAGTGCTCTTATATACGGTGGTAGTTTTACACAATGTTGAGCCTGTGATTTGCAGAGTGAAATGTCTGACTGCTAGAACAGAAGTATACGGCAGATTCTACAGCATGGATACATAAAGGACGTCCTGGGGGAATATACCTCCCTCCAACACTCGTCCAGTCCCTGCCTCACACTAGAGACATTTATAATAACTCCAGGACTATGGAGCTGGTCATTTTCTCATAATCTGTGGCCATTATTAGTGATCTCACATTGTACGGTAATATCACCCTGGAGGTTGTGATGTATTTAGTGTAATAGCGCCATCTAGAATATACAGTATATATCAGGCGATACCATGCTTACTATAGTTAGTCGTCTTCTGTGCCCTCTATAGCTATCTATTATACTTTATATTTCTTTATAATAATTTATAATAAATTACTCGATAGTTTTACAGCTTTATGATGTTTATTAATCTGCTGAAATGATAAAAGAAAGTCGAACCTTACAGTGGACACAGGTGGAAGTGTCCTCCATGATGGTGTAGGCTGAGGTGGAGCAAGTATTTAGTCAGTGGGGGATCAAGATGACGAGTATTCCCCAGGGTTCCCTGTTATCAGGGAGGGACCCGGTGTATGCAATCAAAAGATCTTATCCTCTGACCGGCTTTGTGCCATCAACAGGTAATGATCCTCTGTCCGGCTGTGTGCCATCAACAGGTAATGACCATCCGGCAGTCCGACATCAACTGGTCATCACCCTCCAGCTGTGTGCAATCAACAGGTAATGACCATCCGGCAGTGCGCCATCAACAGGTAATGACCCTCTGGCTATGGCCATCAATAGGTCATCACCCTCCGGCTGTGTTCCATCAACAGGTAATGACCATCCGGCAGTGTGCCATGAACAGGTAATGACCATCCGGCTGTGTGCCATCAACAGGTAATGACCATCCGGCAGTGCACCATCAACAGGTAATGACCATCCGGCAGTGCACCATCAACAGGTAATGACCCTTTGGCTATGGCCATCAATTGGTCATCACCCTCCGGCTGTGTGCCATCAATAGGTAATGACCATCCGGCAGTGCGCCATGAACAGGTAATGACCATCCGTCTGTGTGCCATCAACAGGTAATTATCCTCTGTCCGGCTGTGTGCCATCAACAGGTAATGACCCTCTGGCTATGGCCATCAATAGGTCATCATCCTCCAGCTGTGTGCCATCAACAGGTAATGACCCTCTGGCTATGGTCATCAATAGGTCATCACCCTCCGGCTGTGTGCCATCAACAGGTAATGACCCTCTGGCTATGGCCATCAATAGATCATCACCCTCCGGCTGTGTGCCATCAAATGTTTTTATCTTCTGTCCAGTTTTGTGCCATCAAGAGGTAATGACCCTCCAGCTGTGGGCCATCAACAGGTCATCACCCTTCGGCATTTAGGCTTCTTGTCTTCTGTAAGATGCGATTCTTGAGTCTCCTGATGCTAAAAAATATTTAAAAAATCACCGATTAAACTAATAATCTATCTTGTACATAAGCATCACAATTTATAATCTATCTAGTGCATAAGTATGACAATTTAGCTCACAGAACATACACTATGGTAAAACATTAGACCCTACAAGCAGAAATTTGCTAAACTAACATAAATATAACTGACAAATCAGTAGAAAAATCGCTACCAATGGCACAGCTCTCTTCACATCAACCTGTAACCATAGTAGATAAGAAATAGAGGACAATGCTCATAGTCAGTTATCAACAATTCGGCATGGGGCATCCCACCAGAGACATTATAATATCTAGTAGATTATAGATGGCAATAGAATTTACCAACAAGCACATAGTACGCCAAACTCAAGTACATAGTATGCCAAACCTCGACACGTTTTGATAAAATAGGTTCATCAGAAGCACATACTAGACAGTGATACTTAGCAAAGCGTTCATAGATATATGCGCCATATGATAAGGTGCTAAAGTGCAAGTGTGTGACAAAATATCCATGCGATTTCAGGTGCAATGCTGCATTGTATGTAGTAAGATGGTGCCCATCAGACAGCATGTATAGGACTAACCTGTGATGAAAACACGAGCAATGGGAAAGTTCAAGCAGTTGCCTTCTCAATCTTCCTCGCCTCTAAGACATCTAAGGAAACATCTTCTCCTCTTGATTTTGGGTTGAGGTGTTGTAGGCATTTCAGGCTCTGGCATTCTAGGTTCTGACATACTAGGTTCTGACATGGTAGGTTCTGGTGTTCTAGGTTCTGGTGCTCTTGGCTCTGGAATTCTGGGTTGTTGGCTTCTCTGAAAAATCAGTAACCTCTCTTTAAGCTCCGTTGAACTTCGAGCTCTTCTTCCTATATTGTTGTGAGGGATCATTCTGACCCAGACAATATCACTGAACGCCACTTTATAGTTGCAACTAGGAACCTTTTTCGCATCCTGCGGTGCAGGAGCCATGGATGGAGTAGAACATTTGCCATTGGGCAGGACAGGTGTTCTCCTGGAGTCTTGCTTCTGAATCTGAGGGATGCAAATT
The DNA here is from genome assembly GCF_046119375.1 of Phyllobates terribilis. Taxonomy (NCBI): domain Eukaryota; kingdom Metazoa; phylum Chordata; class Amphibia; order Anura; family Dendrobatidae; genus Phyllobates; species Phyllobates terribilis. The sequence continues at coordinate 405,628 of NW_027363418.1, forward strand.
GGCTCCTTACAAGCACTTTGTTCCTTCAGAATGGTTTTGTTCTCAGGAGTTTTCTGATTGTTTCACCAGGTTCAGACATTGCCCACTTGCTCAGGACAAGACTTAAGGCCAAATACTCTAGTATTGTCAGTAGTGTCATCACCGCAACAAAAACTGCGTCACGGAAGAGCCAAAGAGGAAGATTGATGGAAGCTTGATAGGTGCTTCTTCTGAGATCCACGGGTAGTGGGTCATCCTATAATAAAGAAAAAAAACATAATAAAGTCCTGTATATTTATACCCAATCCAGTCAAACAGAGAGCCCTTGTTATTATACAGTGATGGATACATTATCAAGCAACTTTCAGAAATATCCCATTGAGAAGATCAGGAAGAAGTTTGGGATTCACCTCCAGGGTCCATGGAATATTATTTACAGTTGGACTTTCATATGACGGACGGTCACGTGTCCAGTATGAGAAGTCCTGCAAGAGGCGATATTCTCATTAGCTGATCCTTGTGACCTCCATATTGATGAGAACATACTCGCCCTCAGTGTACTGTAATGTGGGGGGTAGAGCAACGTAAAGCACAGAAATGATAGGATGATACTCATCATCTCCAGAGGTCTCTCAGCACCAAGGTATGGTCAATGAGATACAAGCTGCAGATGGGCCGAGGCTTCTAATATACCCAGGGGTGACATCACAAAGCCCTCTGTGACATCATTGCACAGTTCTATCCATCATGTCACTGATACTTTGGACCTAACTAAATGTCTAAAAGAGAACCCTTCCACATGATTTCCAATCACGGAGCAGCTTCAGTTTTTCAAGAAAAGTTTAAAAAATATAATCTGTGCTGTGATTGGTCACAATGGCACATGAAGCAGAACGTCTTTAGATCTTTTAAAGGGAAAGTGTCAGCAATTTTTTTACAATTGTAAAATTGTAAAGTATTTATATATAAATACACATATATATTTAAAAAGGTTTTAATGGTATAAAATCTGAAAAAAAATATTTTAACTCTTTTGATGTTTTCATCTTGTAAACACTAGGGGGAGCAGCTGCTGATATTTCCATGAAAACAGAATACAGCTAGCTCGCATTACGACTGCAGTAAAAGTGGGCGGGATCTGCTCACATGGGTGTGATGTCACTCCTCCCCTTCTGGGCGTTTGCAAAAAGGTAAATGAGACTGTAGTTTAGGATCACAGTGCGGAGCGATCACTGGTGACTGCAAAGTGATATATAAGGGACAACACCAAAGTCATTAATCACTACAAGGACAAGGCAGGAATGTGGGAGTCAGAGGGGTCACCCCACACTTATATCCCCTCTGACTGTCACTTCCTAAGCTCCTTTCCCTGCCATAACCTCTTATTCCCGCAGGTAAATTCTTACAGGACCCCCCTCCCCATCCCCTTCCCCTGCCGCAGCTGATTCTAAACGTCCTCCATATGTAATAATAGACAGGTACTCACCGGCAGCCTATGGTAATTCACAGGGTAGAACAGGGTACAGCACAGAAACAATATGGCGATCCTCATTGTCTCCAGGGGGTATCTCAGCACCAAGATATGGCCAATGAGATATGAGCTCCAGGTGGATGGAGCCCCCTTATATACCCCAAGGGTGACATCACAACGCCCTCTGTGACATCATCACCCACAACATTCCGTCACATGACATCACCCAGCACCAGCATCATGTGACCCAGCATAAATAGAAAGTCCTTGTTGGCTATAGCAACTATTCAAAACTAAGTTTAAACTTTTCCAACAGCTAAAGGCGGCTCTGTGATGGCAGTTTCTTCTTGTGGACGGTTTTGATAAATCTGCAGAACATCTACATAACGCGACATGTAGAAAATCCTGTCTTTTCCCCTCTGTTCTTCCTCTGGTGCTACAGAGACGGATAGAAGGAGCTTTTCCAGACCTTACAGTGCACAATATGGGACCTAATCACTGATATCCCAGATCTGCTCAGTACAAGCATACCGCCAACCTATGAGGACTAGAAAGAGGGCGAAACCATGCGGCACGCGTAGTCTGGCCACGCCCCTATCCACACCCCAAGCCACGCCCTTTTTATGCCTTGGCAGGAGGAGATGTCTGTACAAAGCGCAAGTTATCAAAAGGCTGAAGGAACACTTTATCAACATGAATGAAGGTTTTGAAGGGCATCCACTGTCCCGGCACTACCGGAAGTTCCACAACCAATCTTATAAGGACACTAAGTTTTGTGGGATCCGATTAGTCCCCAGAAAATGGAGGGGAGGTGATTACCTGAGATTAATGTCGCGGATGGAATCCAAATGGATCTTCACATTAAATAGCTTGGCTCTGAAGGGCCTTAATCACGAGAGTCAGCTGTATGCCTTCAACTCGCAGCGGTATATACTGTATGTATTTTTTATCCCAGTACCAATTGAACATTTACATTGCACTTTTATGAACCTCCTTATATTTTATCAATATAATATGTCTTTTGGATATATTCCTTTGAATCCACCTATTTTATATATGTATTTGTTTCTATACATTGATACCCCTATTGGAGATACTATATAATGTTTTTATTTTTCTCCTTCATTTTTTCCTTTTTATCTCTGGATGGTACTAAGTGCCGAATTTATACTATCCTGGTAATATACACTGATTAACAGACTGTTTTTTATAGCCATCAGAAATATAAGTATATAATTTTTATTCATTTTTAACTAATTGTGAAAGTTTGAACAAAGTCTTTTTTATTATTATTTTTTTCACACACAGTCTATTCTTATTGGAATTCTATCTTAGTTCTATTGCACCTCCATATGTCCTTTTGCACCGTCTTGTTAGTATTGGATCTTCCTCCATTTCTTTGGTTGTATTATCTTTGTGGGGGGCGTTTGGACTTTATTAGGTTACCAGTTTGACTACCAGCGAGAAGCTGACGAAGAGGAACTGTGAGTCCTCGAAACGCGTAGTTTTTTTTGGCCTATACAGGACATCGAAGGAGAAGGAGAGAGTCAAGGCACAGGGATAAGCCCTCCTGATATCCAGAAGATATATATAACCATATCATATTATTGATACAAAATATAAATGCACAGAGTCAATAAAATCATTTAAAAACACCAAACCCCATCCTTACTTTGCAGGATACCTATTCCAAAGGTGTATCTAGGTTTTCTGGCACCCGGTGCAGCAGGGGCTGGCTGGCACATTTTAGCCTGGGGGGCAAGCACACAGCAGTGGCCCATGAGTAGCGGCCCATCCTTAACATGTTTATTACCAGATGCATCATAAGCCTATATTCACACGACCGTATTGTCTAAGTGCTGCCCGTGAAAAAACCTGACAGCACTTGGACCAGTTCAGATGAGTGTTTGTAGTGGTCAGACATAGTACATATTATTCTTATGTATTACTTAATGTTGAGCGATACCTTCCGATATCGGGAAATATCGGATCGGATTGGATCGGACCGATACCCAAAAAGTATCGGATATCGCCGATTCCGATACCGGAAACCAATGCAAGTCAATGGGACGCTAATATCGGAATGCCATCCCAGCGTGAGAGAATTCTCCTGATTGTTTAAAAGCCGGCAGGCGGTAAAAAGCCGCCGGCTTTTAAACAATCACACAGCCCCATACTGCTTCCCCGCAGCCTCCCACCCCGATCCTGCGCTCCCCCCGCCACCTCACATCCCGATCGTAAGTTAGGACCAGGCGGGGAGCGCAGCACCAAGGAGCAGGGAGCGAAGGACCCAGGCGGGGAAGCCGGCAGGGAAAAGACTTCACCGCCGGCTTTCCCGTTTTGTGCTGCGCTCTCCCGCCGGTTATTTCAAATGAACAGCTGAGGTATCAGGTGATGCTGATCAGCTGTTCATTTGAAGTAGCCGCGGTGCCCTCAGAGGGTTCATGTGAGTTCATGCTTCACTGCATGAACTCACATGAACTTTCCCACGGCCGCACAGGTCAGCCTCACCTCCCAGACCATCAGACCCATCATGATTGGAGTGTGCGCGGGTGTCTGTGCGATGTGTGCGGGTGTGTGCGCGATGTCTGCGGGTGTCTGCGTGCAGGCAGACATAGGCCGATGTGACACTACTACTCACATCGGCCTTTGTCTGTCCCCCGTCCACTCGTGCCAGCAGGATCAGCTCGATGGGAGCAGTAGTTCCCATCAGCCTGATCCTGCTATTTAAACTGCCCCATATGTTATTTTTGCCCCTATACATCTTTTATGTTTTTAGGCCCCCCATATATTTTTTTTGTTTTTGGTCCCCAATAAATTTTAAATACATTTTTCATTGGTGGCCAGTGGTTACCTAAAATAAATTAGTTCATACATTACCTGATCGCCACCTAAAATAAAGTAAAAAATAAAAAACTACACCTATACTCACCTAGACACCGGTTTATGCAATGATGGGGCTGCTTTACGGCCCCGTCATTCTAGCGGCGGCAGTGGTTTAGAGCGGTCACATTTTATGTGGCTGCTCTAAACTGGAGATCTTCGTGGGACACTCGTGGACTACTACGGAGGGGTAAGGATAAGGTTGTGGTTTATTATTTTATATTTTATTACAGGAGATCGATGGCTTCGGGGAATTAGGTGTCTAGGTGAGTATAGGTGTAGTTTTTTATTTTTTACTTTATTTTAGGTGGCGATCGGCGGGGACAGGTAATGTATGAACTAATTTATTTTAGGTAACCACTGGCCACCAATGAAAAATGTATTTAAAATTTATTGGGGACCAAAAACAAAAAAAATATATGGGGGGCCTAAAAACATAAAAGATGTATAGGGGCAAAAATAACATATGGGGCAGCTAAAATAGCTACTGCTCCCATCGAGCTGATACTGCTGGCACAAGTGGACGGGGGACAGACATAGGCCGATGGGAGTAGTAGTGTCACATTAGCCTATGTCTGCCTGCACGCAGACACCCGCAGACATCGCGCACACACCCGCACACATCGCACAGACACCTGCACACACACCAATCATGATGGGTCTGATGGTCTGGGAGGTGAGGCTGACCTGTGCGGCCGTGGGAAAGTTCATGTGAGTTCATGCAGTGAAGCATGAACTCACATGAACCCTCTGAGGGCACCGCGGCTACTTCAAATGAACAGCTGATCAGCATCACCTGATACCTCAGCTGTTCATTTGAAATAACCGGCGGGAGAGCGCAGCACAGAACGGGAAAGCCGGCGGTGTAGTCTTTTCACTGCCGGCTTCCCCGCCCGGGTCCTTCGCTCCCTGCTCCTTGGTGCTGCGCTCCCCGCCCGGTCCTAACTTACGATCGGGATGGGAGGTGGCGGGGGGAGCGCAGGATCGGGGTGGGAGGCTGCGGGGAAGCAGTATGGGGCTGTGTGATTGTTTAAAAGCCGGCGGCTTTTTACCGCCCGCCGGCTTTTAAACAATCAGGAGAATTCTCTCACGCTGGGATGGCTTTCCGATATTAGTGTCCCATTGACTTGCATTGGTTTCCGGTATCGGAATCGGCGATATCCGATACTTTTGGGTATCGGTCCTATCCAATCTGATACGATATTTCCCGATATCGGAAGGTATCGCTCAACACTACTCCTGACCCCACACATAAACTTCAGCTCATCCAGCACCATGACAACCAGCACAGCAGAGTCCTGCATCTGACGCGCCCCTGGGCCTGCTGTGTCGCGCAGCGTCTCGCGCACGGGGCTTACCCGGAACCGGATCAGATGAGGGTTGTAGTCTCCGAGTGGCGGGGACCCGGTCCGTGCCCAGGGAGTCAACTCAGTGTGTGGCAGTCTTGATAGATGTTATTTGAGTGTCGACTACGCCACCCGTTGATTTGCAGCTATGGAGCTGCCGCTGCAGGGCAGACCGCTGAGGCCGGTGTAGAATTGTGCAGCGTGATAGTATAACCCCCAACGGGAGGGGTATGGCCTCAGGGCAGCCGACGTGGAAAATGGGGGTAGCAGGAACCACTCAGAGACGGTGCGGTGTAATTCAGGGTCTTTACTGGTAACAACGATAGACCCTCCCGGAGTACTTGCTAGCGAACGGGGCCTGGTCAGTCCTTGAGCAGATGGGATCTCCCCTGGCCAGGCGGAGTTGTAGGCCTCCCAAACTGACTGTACTCTTCTGGCTACCTTGCTAGAAGCGGATATAAGTAGCCCACGTCCCTGAGTGTACCGTGTGGTGCTCACCCGTATGGCCGGTGACTCGGGGCCTTCTAATGGCTTCCGCTCCACGATGGCGGTGCTGGTCCCACGCGTGTGACCGTGCCTTCGGGTTTCTGGGCCTGAGGACCTGAAATCCCCTGCCGGTCGGCTTCTGCTGCTGGGTAAGAGTTAGTCCCCACAGCCTCGGACGCCGGGTCCGGTAAGAAAGCTTCTCAGTCAGGGCGAGCTCTGCAGCTGCCAGCCCCTGACTCGTATTAGTATTGCCCCCACTGAGCTTCTGCTGTTTCTTCATATGACTGTTTCTTGTCTCTACTCTCCTTGACTCCAGGCTCAGGCCCCTGGACAGGGCCTGCCTGTGGAGCAGAGCCCATAGAGCAGCTCTGCTCCCTGTCTTCTCCTCTCAGAACTCCCTACCCTGCCTCAGCCCCAGGTTTATATAGGGGAAGTCCTTCCCCTCCCAAGACTGGGCAGGAGGTGTGGCATGCACAGGATCCCTGACCAAAGGACCTCCCACCTGCTCTCAGACATAATATCTCTATCACTGTGGCAACCAGACCCCTGGGGTGTCACACATCCACTGAGGCCCCTGATCATGTGACCCCTGACTCTTCCCCTCCTGTGACCTCATCACAGCTCCTGTGCGCACAGAGCAGCCATATATGTGGTGGCGGCTCTGCAGGTGGAGGTATGTGGGGATCCCCCATTACTGGGCGCAGGGGGCATTAACCCCTTGAGCACAGAGACTCTTTTGGGGTCTTGTGTTGCCCCTTTATAAGAATCATAAGGTTTTTGTTCTGTTTCCTGTAATAGATACATACGACCCAACTATGGAGACAGGAAGGGAGGAAACGTATTGTTCTCATAGTAAAGGGCCCCTTTACTGGCCCCACAGTGTAATGCCCCCATTATGCCCCTTATACAGAATGTATGATGCCCCCACACAGTGTAATGCCCCCATTATGCCCCTTATGTAGGATGCATGATGCCCCCCACAGTGTAATGCCCCCATTATACCCCTTATGCAGTATGTATGATGCCCCCACACAGTGTAATGCCCCCATTATGCCCCTTATGTAGGATGCATGATGCCCCCCACAGTGTAATGCCCCCATTATACCCCTTATGCAGTATGTATGATGCCCCCACACAGTGTAATGCCCCCATTATGCCCCTTATGCAGGATGCATGATGCCCCCACACAGTGTAATGCCCCCATTATGCCCCTTATGCAGGATGTATGATGCCCCCACACAGTGTAATGCCCCCATTATGCCCCTTATGCAGTATGTATGATGCCCCCCACACAGTGTAATGCCCCCATTATGCCCCTTATGCAGGATGTATGATGCCCCCACACAGTGTTATGCCCCTTATGCAGGATGTATGATGCCCCCCACACAGTGTAATGCCCCCATTATGCCCCTTATGCAGGATGTATGATGCCCCCACACAGTGTAATGCCCCCATTATGCCCCTTATGCAGTATACATGATGCCCCCACACAGTGTAATGCCCCCATTATGCTCCTTATGCAGTATGTATGATGCCCCCACACAGTGTAATGCCCCCATTATGCCCCTTATGCAGTATGTATGATGCCCCCACACAGTGTAATGCCCCATTATGCCCCTTATACAGTATATATGATGCCCCACACAGTGTAATGCCCCCATTATGCCCCTTATACAGTATGTATGATGCACCACACAGTGTATGCCACCATTATGCCCCTCATGCAGTATGTATGATGCTCCCACACAGTGTAATGCCCCCATTATGCCCCTTATACAAGATGTATGATGCTACCACACAATGTAATGCCCCCATTATGCCCCTTATGCAGTATGTATGATGCCCCCACACAGTGTATTGCCCCCATTATGCCCCTTATGCAGTATGTATGATGCCCCAAAAAGTTTAATGCCCCCATTATGCCCCTTATGTAGGATGTATTATGCCCCCACACAGTGTAATGCCCCCATTATGCCCCTTATGCAGTATGCAGGACATTGCCAGACCTCATGTGGCTGGAGTATGTCAGCAGTTTCTGCAAGGTGAAGGCATTGAAGCTATGGACTGGCCCGCCTGTTCCCCAGACCTGAATCCGATTGAGCACATCTGGGACATCATGTCTCGCTCCATCTGTGTCACCCTGGCCTGGATGCCACAAAATGTATTAAAGCTGTGTCTGAGAGCAAGGGGGAGGTTCTCTAGTCAGGGGAACATTAGCATGCAATGCCTCCTGTCTCAGGCCAGTAGGGGGAGCAGGCTGCCCCTATAAAAGCTGGTGCTGGGGGCAGGGTTAGAGAGAACTGGATGGCCTGTCTCAGCATTGAGACTTGTCCCAGAGCAGAACAGGGACAGACAGTTGCACTGCACCTAAGAGGAAGTGTGGCAGGAGGAGAGCCACAAGCCAGAGACAAGAGGCGAAGAGAGCCTGTCTTGGCAGAAAGAGGACTTAATTTACCAGACTTTGGTGTCTGAGGCTGAGAGGATTCCACATCCCCCAGCAGAGAACCAGTCCGCAGGGGACTGTATATTCCTTGGCCTAAGAAGCCTGGAGGCCCTGCCACAACAGAAGGGACCAGTAAAGCCGTACAAGGCTGGGAGCAGAAAGGAACCCACGTCGCAGGCCATACAGGCGAGAATACACGGAAAGCTTGGAAACGTGGGCTGTTACCCTATCAGGAGGAGATAGCCAGAAGGAGCGCAGAAAGCACGGTAGGCCTACACCCTCACCCTGACCAGGGCCAATTTCCCCGTTGCTCTCAGACATCCAGGTCCCCCTCCTAGCCGGGACTGTTTATGGGTCAATTTACCTGTTCTAGTAAAGACCCTGGACTGCAACCTGTTGTCTGTGTGCTCCTTGCTTCTCCAGCACTATCAGCACTGGGACTCTCACCACCATCACTCCCACCATCCACTATACTGCCCTGGGGCCGCACTCTTCCCGTGGGGAGTCACACTACCCTAGCTGCACACCTCATCAGCCCCAGCGGTCGGCATGCAGCGGCGGTTCCTAATAACCGCAAATCCACGGGTGGCGTAGTCGGACATAAACATCAGCACATAACGGACTACCACTGGCCTGACCACCCTGAGCCACGAAACCGGGTTGCCACTACTACTCCCATCGTTCCCCTACTGCCCGGATCCGAGTACCCCACGGCCCAGGGGGCGAGTCACATCCACCAACGTCGCGTTGCACCACTGACTGTTCAGGAGTTGGCTGATGCTTTAGTCTAGGTCTGGGAGGAGATCCCACAGGAGACCATCCGCAACCTCATCAGGAGCATGCCCAGGCGTTGTAGGGAGGTCATACAGGCACGTGGAGGCCACACACAATACTGAGCTTTCATCTGTGAAGAGCAGAGGGCACCAGTGGCGACTTTGCCAATCCTGGTGTTCTGTGGCAAATGTCAAGCGTCCTGCTCGGTGTTGGGCTGTGAGCACAACCCCCATCTGTGGACATCGGGCCCTCATACCACCCTCATGGAGTCGGTTTCTAACCGTTTGTGCAGACACATGCACATTTGTGGCCAGCTGGAGGTCATTTTGCAGGGCTCTGGCAGTGCTCCTCCTGTTCCTCCTTGCACAAAGGAGGAGGTAACGGTCCTGTTGCTGGGTTGTTGCCCTCCTATGGCTCCCTGCACATCTCCTGGTATCTGCTCCATGCTCTGGACACTGTGCTGACAGACACAGCTACACTTCTTGCCACAGCTCGCACTGATGTGCCATCCTGGATGAACGGCACTACCTGAGCAACTTCTATGGGTTGTACTGTAGACACTGCCTAATGCTAATGTACCTCTAGGGGTGAGAGCAATGGCAAAATGAAAAAGTGACCAAAACATCAGCCAAAAAGAATGAGAACAGAGAAATGGTCTGTGGTCACCACCTGCAGAACCACTCCTTTATAGGGGGTATCTGGCTAATTGCCTATCATTTCTACCAGTTGTCTGCTCCATTTGCACAACAGCAGGAGAAATTGATTCACAATCCGTGTTGCTTCATAACTGGACAGGTAGATTTCACAGAAGTGTTATTGACTTGGAGTTGTGATGATGAGGTGCACCTTTGGTCAAAATCAGAGGCTTCGTGTCCCGTTTGCAACAGGCTTGACCTTAAATGTTGCCGAAAGGCAACAAAGGATGACCTTTTGTTGCAAACGGGACACAAGATGGCCGACTTTTGTTGCCGGAATGCAACATCTGTTGCATTTGGGCAACAGGCTTGACCTTGATACATTGGAACTGGACTAAAGAGTCAATATGGTAGTATGACCTTCTGTACTATAGTAATATATAGGGACTGATGGGGGAAATTTGTTTTTTGGCATTTGGGACGCTTACGCACGCGGTGGGATGCGCTAAATTTTTTTCAGGGTTAAGGCAAAATTTTTGCTCGAAACTGCGCGCTCTGCGGCCTGAAATATCGCTCCTGAGGGGGTCTACGCAATAAAAATGCAAAAAAATGTAACATTAGGGTTGGCTAAATCACTTACCTGATTGACCAATAGCCAGCCCTCATTGACTTTTTTGTTGACATTGTGTGTTCTGAGGAAACTCCACCGGGTGGCAATGTTGTCCAACTTTTTAATTTTTTATTTTAGGATTGTAAAAACACCAGATGGCAATGTTTCTCTTTCTAATGTGCACGCAAGCATGAGAGCTGGCTGCTGGTTGTCCTGGATTACCTGCATCCAGCCCTCATATTGGGCATATAATGTATATAGCCAACTCTCAAATTTTTTTTGCTTTAATAACACTAAGGCTATGTAACCACGATGCAGAAATGAAGCATTTTGTTCACGGCTGCCTCTAGCCAGCCCCCCAATTTTTTTTTTCTTTAATAACACAAACACCATGAGGGCTGGCTATCGTGTTTTCACGGCTGCCTCTAGCCAGCCCCCCAATTTTTTTTTTCTTTAATAACACAAACACCATGAGGGCTGGCTATCGTGTGTCCACAGCTGCCTCTAGCCAGCCCCCCAATTTTTTTTTTTTCTTTAATAACACAAACACCATGAGGGCTGGCTATCGTGTATCCACGGCTACCTCTAGCCAGCCCCCCAATTTTTTTTTCTTTAATAACACAAGCACCATGAGGGCTGACTATCGTGTGTCCACGGCTGCCTCTAGCCAGCCCCCCAATTTTTTTTTTCTTTAATAACACAAACACCATGAGGGCTGGCTATCGTGTGTCCACGGCTGCCTCTAGCCAGCCCCCCAATTTTTTTTTTCTTTAATAACACAAACACCATGAGGGCTGACTATCGTGTGTTCACGGCTGCCTCTAGCCAGCCCCCCAATTTTTTTTTTCTTTAATAACACAAACACCATGAGGGCTGGCTATCGTGTGTCCACGGCTGCCTCTAGCCAGCCCCCCAATTTTTTTTTCTTTAATAACACAAACACCATGAGGGCTTGCTATCGTGTGTCCACGGCTGCCTCTAGCCAGCCCCCCAATTTTTTTTTTCTTTAATAACACAAACACCATGAGGGCTGGCTATCGTGTGTTCACGGCTGCCTCTAGCCAGCCCCCCAATTTTTTTTTTCTTTAATAACACAAACACCATGAGGGCTGGCTATCGTGTGTCCACGGCTGCCTCTAGCCAGCCCCCCAATTTTTTTTTTCTTTAATAACACAAACACCATGAGGGCTGGCTATCGTGTGTCCACGGCTGCCTCTAGCCAGCCCCCCAAATATTTTTTTTCTTTAATAACACAAACACCATGAGGGCTGGCTATCGTGTGTTCACGGCTGCCTCTAGCCAGCCCCCCAATTTTTTTTTTCTTTAATAACACAAACACCATGAGGGCTGGCTATCGTGTGTCCACGGCTGCCTCTAGCCAGCCCCCCAATTTTTTTTTCTTTAATAACACAAACACCATGAGGGCTTGCTATCGTGTGTCCACAGCTGCCTCTAGCCAGCCCCCCAATTTTTTTTTTCTTTAATAACACAAACACCATGAGGGCTGGCTATCGTGTGTTCACGGCTGCCTCTAGCCAGCCCCCCAATTTTTTTTTTCTTTAATAACACAAACACCATGAGGGCTGGCTATCGTGTGTCCACGGCTGCCTCTAGCCAGCCCCCCAATTTTTTTTTTCTTTAATAACACAAACACCATGAGGGCTGGCTATCGTGTGTCCACGGCTGCCTCTAGCCAGCCCCCCAAATATTTTTTTTCTTTAATAACACAAACACCATGAGGGCTGGCTATCGTGTGTTCACGGCTGCCTCTAGCCAGCCCCCCAATTTTTTTTTTCTTTAATAACACAAACACCATGAGGGCTGGCTATCGTGTGTTCACGGATGCCTCTAGCCAGCCCCCCAATTTTTTTTTTTCTTTAATAACACAAACACCATGAGGGCTGGCTATCGTGTATCCACGGCTACCTCTAGCCAGCCCCCCAATTTTTTTTTTCTTTAATAACACAAGCACCATGAGGGCTGGCTATCGTGTGTCCACGGCTGCCTCTAGCCAGCCCCCCAATTTTTTTTTTTCTTTAATAACACAAACACCATGAGGGCTGGCTATCGTGTGTTCACGGCTGCCTCTAGCCAGCCCCCCAATTTTTTTTTTCTTTAATAACACAAACACCATGAGGGCTGGCTATCGTGTGTCCACAGCTGCCTCTAGCCAGCCCCCCAATTTTTTTTTTCTTTAATAACACAAACACCATGAGGGCTGGCTATCGAGTGTTCACAGCTGCCTCTAGCCAGCCCCCCAATTTTTTTTTTTTCTTTAATAACACAAGCACCATGAGGGCTGACTATCGTGTGTCCACGGCTGCCTCTAGCCAGCCCCCCAATTTTTTTTTTCTTTAATAACACAAGCACCATCAGGGCTGGCTATCGTGTGTCCACGGCTGCCTCTAGCCAGCCCCCCAATTTTTTTTTTCTTTAATAACACAAACACCATGAGGGCTGACTATCGTGTGTTCACGGCTGCCTCTAGCCAGCCCCCCAATTTTTTTTTTCTTTAATAACACAAACACCATGAGGGCTGGCTATCGTGTGTCCACGGCTGCCACTAGCCAGCCCCCCAATTTTTTTTTTCTTTAATAACACAAACACCATGAGGGCTTGCTATCGTGTGTCCACGGCTGCCTCTAGCCAGCCCCCCAATTTTTTTTTTCTTTAATAACACAAACACCATGAGGGCTGGCTATCGTGTGTTCACGGCTGCCTCTAGCCAGCCCCCCAATTTTTTTTTTCTTTAATAACACAAACACCATGAGGGCTGGCTATCGTGTGTCCACGGCTGCCTCTAGCCAGCCCCCCAAATATTTTTTTTCTTTAATAACACAAACACCATGAGGGCTGGCTATCGTGTGTTCACGGCTGCCTCTAGCCAGCCCCCCAATTTTTTTTTTCTTTAATAACACAAACACCATGAGGGCTGGCTATCGTGTGTTCACGGATGCCTCTAGCCAGCCCCCCAATTTTTTTTTTTCTTTAATAACACAAACACCATGAGGGCTGGCTATCGTGTATCCACGGCTACCTCTAGCCAGCCCCCCAATTTTTTTTTTCTTTAATAACACAAGCACCATGAGGGCTGGCTATCGTGTGTCCACAGCTGCCTCTAGCCAGCCCCCCAATTTTTTTTTTTCTTTAATAACACAAACACCATGAGGGCTGGCTATCGTGTGTTCACGGCTGCCTCTAGCCAGCCCCCCAATTTTTTTTTTCTTTAATAACACAAACACCATGAGGGCTGGCTATCGTGTGTCCACAGCTGCCTCTAGCCAGCCCCCCAATTTTTTTTTTCTTTAATAACACAAACACTATGAGGGCTGGCTATCGTGTGTTCACGGCTGCCTCTAGCCAGCCCCCCAATTTTTTTTTTTTCTTTAATAACACAAACACCATGAGGGCTGGCTATCGTGTATCCACGGCTACCTCTAGCCAGCCCCCCAATTTTTTTTTTCTTTAATAACACAAGCACCATGAGGGCTGACTATCGTGTGTCCACGGCTGCCTCTAGCCAGCCCCCCAATTTTTTTTTTCTTTAATAACACAAACACCATGAGGGCTGGCTATCGTGTGTCCACGGCTGCCTCTAGCCAGCCCCCCAATTTTTTTTTTCTTTAATAACACAAACACCATGAGGGCTGACTATCGTGTGTTCACGGCTGCCTCTAGCCAGCCCCCCAATTTTTTTTTTCTTTAATAACACAAACACCATGAGGGCTGGCTATCGTGTGTCCACGGCTGCCTCTAGCCAGCCCCCCAATTTTTTTTTTCTTTAATAACACAAACACCATGAGGGCTTGCTATCGTGTGTCCACGGCTGCCTCTAGCCAGCCCCCCAATTTTTTTTTCTTTAATAACACAAACACCATGAGGGCTGGCTATCGTGTGTTCACGGCTGCCTCTAGCCATCCCCCCCAATTTTTTTTTTCTTTAATAACACAAATACCATGAGGGCTGGCTATCGTGTGTCCACGGCTGCCTCTAGCCAGCCCCCCAAATATTTTTTTTCTTTAATAACACAAACACCATGAGGGCTGGCTATCGTGTGTTCACGGCTGCCTCTAGCCAGCCCCCCAATTTTTTTTTTCTTTAATAACACAAACACCATGAGGGCTGGCTATCGTGTGTTCACGGATGCCTCTAGCCAGCCCCCCAATTTTTTTTTTTCTTTAATAACACAAACACCATGAGGGCTGGCTATCGTGTATCCACGGCTACCTCTAGCCAGCCCCCCAATTTTTTTTTTCTTAAATAACACAAGCACTATGAGGGCTGGCTATCGTGTGTCCACGGCTGCCTCTAGCCAGCCCCCCAATTTTTTTTTTTCTGTAATAACACAAACACCATGAGGGCTGGCTATCGTGTGTTCACGGCTGCCTCTAGCCAGCCCCCCAATTTTTTTTTTCTTTAATAACACAAACACCATGAGGGCTGGCTATCGTGTGTCCACAGGTGCCTCTACCCAGCCCCCCATTTTTTTTTTTCTTTAATAACACAAACACCATGAGGGCTGGCTATCGTGTGTTCACGGCTGCCTCTAGCCAGCCCCCCAATTTTTTTTTTTCTTTAATAACACAAACACCATGAGGGCTGGCTATCGTGTATCCACGGCTACCTCTAGCCAGCCCCCCAATTTTTTTTTTCTTTAATAACACAAACACCATGAGGGCTGGCTATCGTGTGTCCACGGCTGCCTCTAGCCAGCCCCCCAAATATTTTTTTTCTTTAATAACACAAACACCATGAGGGCTGGCTATCGTGTGTTCACGGATGCCTCTAGCCAGCCCCCCAATTTTTTTTTTCTTTAATAACACAAACACCATGAGGGCTGGCTATCGTGTGTTCACGGATGCCTCTAGCCAGCCCCCCAATTTTTTTTTTTCTTTAATAACACAAACACCATGAGGGCTGGCTATCGTGTATCCACGGCTACCTCTAGCCAGCCCCCCAATTTTTTTTTTCTTTAATAACACAAGCACCATGAGGGCTGGCTATCGTGTGTCCACAGCTGCCTCTAGCCAGCCCCCCAATTTTTTTTTTCTTTAATAACACAAACACCATGAGGGCTGGCTATCCTGTGTTCACGGCTGCCTCTAGCCAGCCCCCCAATTTTTTTTTTCTTTAATAACACAAACACCTTGAGGGCTGGCTATCGTGTGTCCACAGCTGCCTCTAGCCAGCCCCCCAATTTTTTTTTTTCTTTAATAACACAAACACTATGAGGGCTGGCTATCGTGTGTTCACGGCTGCCTCTAGCCAGCCCCCCAATTTTTTTTTTTTCTTTAATAACACAAACACCATGAGGGCTGGCTATCGTGTATCCACGGCTACCTCTAGCCAGCCCCCCAATTTTTTTTTTCTTTAATAACACAAGCACCATGAGGGCTGACTATCGTGTGTCCACGGCTGCCTCTAGCCAGCCCCCCAATTTTTTTTTTTCTTTAATAACACAAACACCATGAGGGCTGGCTATCGTGTGTCCACGGCTGCCTCTAGCCAGCCCCCCAATTTTTTTTTTCTTTAATAACACAAACACCATGAGGGCTGACTATCGTGTGTTCACGGCTGCCTCTAGCCAGCCCCCCAATTTTTTTTTTCTTTAATAACACAAACACCATGAGGGCTGGCTATCGTGTGTCCACGGCTGCCTCTAGCCAGCCCCCCAATTTTTTTTTTCTTTAATAACACAAACACCATGAGGGCTTGCTATCGTGTGTCCACGGCTGCCTCTAGCCAGCCCCCCAATTTTTTTTTCTTTAATAACACAAACACCATGAGGGCTGGCTATCGTGTGTTCACGGCTGCCTCTAGCCAGCCCCCCCAATTTTTTTTTTCTTTAATAACACAAACACCATGAGGGCTGGCTATCGTGTGTCCACGGCTGCCTCTAGCCAGCCCCCCAAATATTTTTTTTCTTTAATAACACAAACACCATGAGGGCTGGCTATCGTGTGTTCACGGCTGCCTCTAGCCAGCCCCCCAATTTTTTTTTTCTTTAATAACACAAACACCATGAGGGCTGGCTATCGTGTGTTCACGGATGCCTCTAGCCAGCCCCCCAATTTTTTTTTTTCTTTAATAACACAAACACCATGAGGGCTGGCTATCGTGTATCCACGGCTACCTCTAGCCAGCCCCCCAATTTTTTTTTTCTTTAATAACACAAGCACCATGAGGGCTGGCTATCGTGTGTCCACGGCTGCCTCTAGCCAGCCCCCCAATTTTTTTTTTTCTTTAATAACACAAACACCATGAGGGCTGGCTATCGTGTGTTCACGGCTGCCTCTAGCCAGCCCCCCAATTTTTTTTTTCTTTAATAACACAAACACCATGAGGGCTGGCTATCGTGTGTCCACAGCTGCCTCTAGCCAGCCCCCCATTTTTTTTTTTCTTTAATAACACAAACACCATGAGGGCTGGCTATCGTGTGTTCACGGCTGCCTCTAGCCAGCCCCCCAATTTTTTTTTTTCTTTAATAACACAAACACCATGAGGGCTGGCTATCGTGTATCCACGGCTACCTCTAGCCAGCCCCCCAATTTTTTTTTTCTTTAATAACACAAGCACCATGAGGGCTGGCTATCGTGTGTCCACAGCTGCCTCTAGCCAGCCCCCCAATTTTTTTTTTCTTTAATAACACAAACACCATGAGGGCTGGCTATCCTGTGTTCACGGCTGCCTCTAGCCAGCCCCCCAATTTTTTTTTTCTTTAATAACACAAACACCATGAGGGCTGGCTATCGTGTGTCCACAGCTGCCTCTAGCCAGCCCCCCAATTTTTTTTTTTCTTTAATAACACAAACACTATGAGGGCTGGCTATCGTGTGTTAACGGCTGCCTCTAGCCAGCCCCCCAATTTTTTTTTTTTCTTTAATAACACAAACACCATGAGGGCTGGCTATCGTGTATCCACGGCTACCTCTAGCCAGCCCCCCAATTTTTTTTTTCTTTAATAACACAAGCACCATGAGGGCTGACTATCGTGTGTCCACGGCTGCCTCTAGCCAGCCCCCCAATTTTTTTTTTTCTTTAATAACACAAACACCATGAGGGCTGGCTATCGTGTGTCCACGGCTGCCTCTAGCCAGCCCCCCAATTTTTTTTTTCTTTAATAACACAAACACCATGAGGGCTGACTATCGTGTGTTCACGGCTGCCTCTAGCCAGCCCCCCAATTTTTTTTTTCTTTAATAACACAAACACCATGAGGGCTGGCTATCGTGTGTCCACGGCTGCCTCTAGCCAGCCCCCCAATTTTTTTTTTCTTTAATAACACAAACACCATGAGGGCTTGCTATCGTGTGTCCACGGCTGCCTCTAGCCAGCCCCCCAATTTTTTTTTCTTTAATAACACAAACACCATGAGGGCTGGCTATCGTGTGTTCACGGCTGCCTCTAGCCAGCCCCCCCAATTTTTTTTTTCTTTAATAACACAAACACCATGAGGGCTGGCTATCGTGTGTCCACGGCTGCCTCTAGCCAGCCCCCCAAATATTTTTTTTCTTTAATAACACAAACACCATGAGGGCTGGCTATCGTGTGTTCACGGCTGCCTCTAGCCAGCCCCCCAATTTTTTTTTTCTTTAATAACACAAACACCATGAGGGCTGGCTATCGTGTGTTCACGGATGCCTCTAGCCAGCCCCCCAATTTTTTTTTTCTTTAATAACACAAACACCATGAGGGCTGGCTATCGTGTATCCACGGCTACCTCTAGCCAGCCCCCCAATTTTT
Source organism: Phyllobates terribilis (assembly GCF_046119375.1). NCBI lineage: Eukaryota > Metazoa > Chordata > Amphibia > Anura > Dendrobatidae > Phyllobates > Phyllobates terribilis. Next base: position 423,998 of record NW_027363418.1, read on the forward strand.
TTTTTCTTTAATAACACAAGCACCATGAGGGCTGGCTATCGTGTGTCCACGGCTGCCTCTAGCCAGCCCCCCAATTTTTTTTTTTCTTTAATAACACAAACACCATGAGGGCTGGCTATCGTGTGTTCACGGCTGCCTCTAGCCAGCCCCCCAATTTTTTTTTTCTTTAATAACACAAACACCATGAGGGCTGGCTATCGTGTGTCCACAGCTGCCTCTAGCCAGCCCCCCATTTTTTTTTTTCTTTAATAACACAAACACCATGAGGGCTGGCTATCGTGTGTTCACGGCTGCCTCTAGCCAGCCCCCCAATTTTTTTTTTTCTTTAATAACACAAACACCATGAGGGCTGGCTATCGTGTATCCACGGCTACCTCTAGCCAGCCCCCCAATTTTTTTTTTCTTTAATAACACAAGCACCATGAGGGCTGACTATCGTGTGTCCACGGCTGCCTCTAGCCAGCCCCCCAATTTTTTTTTTCTTTAATAACACAAACACCATGAGGGCTGGCTATCGTGTGTCCACGGCTGCCTCTAGCCAGCCCCCCAATTTTTTTTTTCTTTAATAACACAAACACCATGAGGGCTGACTATCGTGTGTTCACGGCTGCCTCTAGCCAGCCCCCCAATTTTTTTTTTCTTTAATAACACAAACACCATGAGGGCTGGCTATCGTGTGTCCACGGCTGCCTCTAGCCAGCCCCCCAATTTTTTTTTTCTTTAATAACACAAACACCATGAGGGCTTGCTATCGTGTGTCCACGGCTGCCTCTAGCCAGCCGCCAATTTTTTTTTCCTCTAATAACACAAACACCATGAGGGCTGGCTATCGTGTGTTCACGGCTGCCTCTAGCCAGCCCCCCAATTTTTTTTTTCTTTAATAACACAAACACCATGAGGGCTGGCTATCCTGTGTTCACGGCTGCCTCTAGCCAGCCCCCCAAATATTTTTTTTCTTTAATAACACAAACACCATGAGGGCTGGCTATCGTGTGTTCACGGCTGCCTCTAGCCAGCCCCCCAATTTTTTTTTTCTTTAATAACACAAACACCATGAGGGCTGGGTATCGTGTGTTCACGGATGCCTCTAGCCAGCCCCCCAATTTTTTTTTTTCTTTAATAACACAAACACCATGAGGGCTGGCTATCGTGTATCCACGGCTACCTCTAGCCAGCCCCCCAATTTTTTTTTTCTTTAATAACACAAGCACCATGAGGGCTGGCTATCGTGTGTCCACGGCTGCCTCTAGCCAGCCCCCCAATTTTTTTTTTCTTTAATAACACAAACACCATGAGGGCTGGCTATCGTGTGTTCACGGCTGCCTCTAGCCAGCCCCCCAATTTTTTTTTTCTTTAATAACACAAACACCATGAGGGCTGGCTATCGTGTGTCCACAGCTGCCTCTAGCCAGCCCCCCAATTTTTTTTTTCTTTAATAACACAAACACCATGAGGGCTGGCTATCGTGTGTTCACGGCTGCCTCTAGCCAGCCCCCCAATTTTTTTTTTTTCTTTAATAACACAAACACCATGAGGGCTGGCTATCGTGTATCCACGGCTACCTCTAGCCAGCCCCCCAATTTTTTTTTTCTTTAATAACACAAGCACCATGAGGGCTGGCTATCGTGTGTCCACGGCTGCCTCTAGCCAGCCCCCCAATTTTTTTTTTCTTTAATAACACAAACACCATGAGGGCTGGCTATCGTGTGTCCACGGCTGCCTCTAGCCAGCCCCCCAATTTTTTTTTTCTTTAATAACACAAACACCATGAGGGCTGACTATCGTGTGTTCACGGCTGCCTCTAGCCAGCCCCCCAATTTTTTTTTTCTTTAATAACACAAACACCATGAGGGCTGGCTATCCTGTGTCCACGGCTGCCTCTAGCCAGCCCCCCAAATATTTTTTTTCTTTAATAACACAAACACCATGAGGGCTGGCTATCGTGTGTTCACGGCTGCCTCTAGCCAGCCCCCCAATTTTTTTTTTCTTTAATAACACAAACACCATGAGGGCTGGGTATCGTGTGTTCACGGATGCCTCTAGCCAGCCCCCCAATTTTTTTTTTTCTTTAATAACACAAACACCATGAGGGCTGGCTATCGTGTATCCACGGCTACCTCTAGCCAGCCCCCCAATTTTTTTTTTCTTTAATAACACAAGCACCATGAGGGCTGGCTATCGTGTGTCCACGGCTGCCTCTAGCCAGCCCCCCAATTTTTTTTTTCTTTAATAACACAAACACCATGAGGGCTGGCTATCGTGTGTTCACGGCTGCCTCTAGCCAGCCCCCCAATTTTTTTTTTCTTTAATAACACAAACACCATGAGGGCTGGCTATCGTGTGTCCACAGCTGCCTCTAGCCAGCCCCCCAATTTTTTTTTCTTTAATAACACAAACAGCATGAGGGCTGACTATCGTGTGTTCACGGCTGCCTCTAGCCAGCCCCCCAATTTTTTTTTTCTTTAATAACACAAACACCATGAGGGCTGGCTATCGTATGTCCACGGCTGCCTCTAGCCAGCCCCCCAATTTTTTTTTTCTTTAATAACACAAACACCATGAGGGCTTGCTATCGTGTGTCCACGGCTGCCTCTAGCCAGCCCCCCAATTTTTTTTTTCTTTAATAACACAAACACCATGAGGGCTGGCTATCGTGTGTTCACGGCTGCCTCTAGCCAGCCCCCCAATTTTTTTTTTCTTTAATAACACAAACACCATGAGGGCTGGCTATCGTGTGTCCACGGCTGCCTCTAGCCAGCCCCCCAAATATTTTTTTTCTTTAATAACACAAACACCATGAGGGCTGGCTATCGTGTGTTCACGGCTGCCTCTAGCCAGCCCCCCAATTTTTTTTTTCTTTAATAACACAAACACCATGAGGGCTGGCTATCGTGTGTTCACGGATGCCTCTAGCCAGCCCCCCAATTTTTTTTTTTCTTTAATAACACAAACACCATGAGGGCTGGCTATCGTGTATCCACGGCTACCTCTAGCCAGCCCCCCAATTTTTTTTTTCTTTAATAACACAAGCACCATGAGGGCTGGCTATCGTGTGTCCACGGCTGCCTCTAGCCAGCCCCCCAATTTTTTTTTTTCTTTAATAACACAAACACCATGAGGGCTGGCTATCGTGTGTTCACGGCTGCCTCTAGCCAGCCCCCCAATTTTTTTTTTCTTTAATAACACAAACACCATGAGGGCTGGCTATCGTGTGTCCACAGCTGCCTCTAGCCAGCCCCCCAATTTTTTTTTTCTTTAATAACACAAACACCATGAGGGCTGGCTATCGTGTGTTCACGGCTGCCTCTAGCCAGCCCCCCAATTTTTTTTTTTTCTTTAATAACACAAACACCATGAGGGCTGGCTATCGTGTATCCACGGCTACCTCTAGCCAGCCCCCCAATTTTTTTTTTCTTTAATAACACAAGCACCATGAGGGCTGACTATCGTGTGTCCACGGCTGCCTCTAGCCAGCCCCCCAATTTTTTTTTTCTTTAATAACACAAACACCATGAGGGCTGGCTATCGTGTGTCCACGGCTGCCTCTAGCCAGCCCCCCAATTTTTTTTTCTTTAATAACACAAACACCATGAGGGCTGACTATCGTGTGTTCACGGCTGCCTCTAGCCAGCGCCCCAATTTTTTTTTCTTTAATAACACAAACACCATGAGGGCTGGCTATCGTGTGTCCACGGCTGCCTATAGCCAGCCCCCCAATTTTTTTTTTCTTTAATAACACAAACACCATGAGGGCTGGCTATCGTGTGTTCACGGCTGCCTCTAGCCAGCCCCCCAATTTTTTTTTTCTTTAATAACACAAACACCATGAGGGCTGGCTATCGTGTGTCCACGGCTGCCTCTAGCCAGCCTCCCAAATATTTTTTTTCTTTAATAACACAAACACCATGAGGGCTGGCTATCGTGTGTTCACGGCTGCCTCTAGCCAGCCCCCCAATTTTTTTTTTCTTTAATAACACAAACACCATGAGGGCTGGCTATCGTGTGTTCACGGATGCCTCTAGCCAGCCCCCCAATTTTTTTTTTTCTTTAATAACACAAACACCATAAGGGCTGGCTATCGTGTATCCACGGCTACCTCTAGCCAGCCCCCCAATTTTTTTTTTCTTTAATAACACAAGCACCATGAGGGCTGGCTATCGTGTGTCCACGGCTGCCTCTAGCCAGCCCCCCAATTTTTTTTTTTCTTTAATAACACAAACACCATGAGGGCTGGCTATCGTGTGTTCACGGCTGCCTCTAGCCAGCCCCCCAATTTTTTTTTTCTTTAATAACACAAACACCATGAGGGCTGGCTATCGTGTGTCCACAGCTGCCTCTAGCCAGCCCCCCAATTTTTTTTTTCTTTAATAACACAAACACCATGAGGGCTGGCTATCGTGTGTTCACGGCTGCCTCTAGTCAGCCCCCCAATTTTTTTTTTTTCTTTAATAACACAAACACCATGAGGGCTGGCTATCGTGTATCCACGGCTACCTCTAGCCAGCCCCCCAATTTTTTTTTTCTTTAATAACACAAGCACCATGAGGGCTGATTATCGTGTGTCCACGGCTGCCTCTAGCCAGCCCCCCAATTTTTTTTTTCTTTAATAACACAAACACCATGAGGGCTGGCTATCGTGTGTCCACGGCTGCCTCTAGCCAGCCCCCCAATTTTTTTTTTCTTTAATAACACAAACACCATGAGGGCTGACTATCGTGTGTTCACGGCTGCCTCTAGCCAGCCCCCCAATTTTTTTTTCTTTAATAACACAAACACCATGAGGGCTGGCTATCGTGTGTCCACGGCTGCCTCTAGCCAGCCCCCCAATTTTTTTTTTCTTTAATAACACAAACACCATGAGGGCTTGCTATCGTGTGTCCACGGCTGCCTCTAGCCAGCCCCCCAATTTTTTTTTTCTTTAATAACACAAACACCATGAGGGCTGGCTATCGTGTGTTCACGGCTGCCTCTAGCCAGCCCCCCAATTTTTTTTTTCTTTAATAACACAAACACCATGAGGGCTGGCTATCGTGTGTCCACGGCTGCCTCTAGCCAGCCCCCCAAATATTTTTTTTCTTTAATAACACAAACACCATGAGGGCTGGCTATCGTGTGTTCACGGCTGCCTCTAGCCAGCCCCCCAATTTTTTTTTTCTTTAATAACACAAACACCATGAGGGCTGGCTATCGTGTGTTCACGGATGCCTCTAGCCAGCCCCCCAATTTTTTTTTTCTTTAATAACACAAACACCATGAGGGCTGGCTATCGTGTATCCACGGCTACCTCTAGCCAGCCCCCCAATTTTTTTTTTCTTTAATAACACAAGCACCATGAGGGCTGGCTATCGTGTGTCCACGGCTGCCTCTAGCCAGCCCCCCAATTTTTTTTTTTCTTTAATAACACAAACACCATGAGGGCTGGCTATCGTGTGTTCACGGCTGCCTCTAGCCAGTCCCCCAATTTTTTTTTTCTTTAATAACACAAACACAATGAGGGCTGGCTATCGTGTGTCCACAGCTGCCTCTAGCCAGCCCCCCAATTTTTTTTTTCTTTAATAACACAAACACCATGAGGGCTGGCTATCGTGTGTTCACGGCTGCCTCTAGCCAGCCCTCAATTTTTTTTTTTCTTTAATAACACAAACACCATGAGGGCTGGCTATCGTGTATCCACGGCTACCTCTAGCCAGCCCCCCAATTTTTTTTTTCTTTAATAACACAAGCACCATGAGGGCTGGCTATCGTGTGTCCACGGCTGCCTCTAGCCAGCCCCCCAATTTTTTTTTTCTTTAATAACACAAACACCATGAGGGCTGGCTATCGTGTGTCCACGGCTGCCTCTAGCCAGCCCCCCAATTTTTTTTTTCTTTAATAACACAAACACCATGAGGGCTGACTATCGTGTGTTCACGGCTGCCTCTAGCCAGCCCCCCAATTTTTTTTTTCTTTAATAACACAAACACCATGAGGGCTGGCTATCGTGTGTCCACGGCTGCCTCTAGCCAGCCCCCCAATTTTTTTTTTCTTTAATAACACAAACACCATGAGGGCTTGCTATCGTGTGTCCACGGCTGCCTCTAGCCAGCCCCCCAATTTTTTTTTTCTTTAATAACACAAACACCATGAGGGCTGGCTATCGTGTGTTCACGGCTGCCTCTAGCCAGCCCCCCAATTTTTTTTTTCTTTAATAACACAAACACCATGAGGGCTGGCTATCGTGTGTCCACGGCTGCCTCTAGCCAGCCCCCCAAATATTTTTTTTCTTTAATAACACAAACACCATGAGGGCTGGCTATCGTGTGTTCACGGCTGCCTCTAGCCAGCCCCCCAAATATTTTTTTTCTTTAATAACACAAACACCATGAGGGCTGGCTATCGTGTGTTCACGGCTGCCTCTAGCCAGCCCCCCAATTTTTTTTTTCTTTAATAACACAAACACCATGAGGGCTGGCTATCGTGTGTTCACGGATGCCTCTAGCCAGTCCCCCAATTTTTTTTTTCTTTAATAACACAAACACCATGAGGGCTGGCTATCGTGTATCCACGGCTACCTCTAGCCAGCCCCCCAATTTTTTTTTTCTTTAATAACACAAGCACCATGAGGGCTGGCTATCGTGTGTCCACGGCTGCCTCTAGCCAGCCCCCCAATTTTTTTTTTCTTTAATAACACAAACACCATGAGGGCTGGCTATCGTGTGTTCACAGCTGCCTCTAGCCAGCCCCCCAATTTTTTTTTTCTTTAATAACACAAGCACCATGAGGGCTGGCTATCGTGTGTCCACGGCTGCCTCTAGCCAGCCCCCCAATTTTTTTTTTCTTTAATAACACAAACACCATGAGGGCTGGCTATCGTGTGTTCACGGCTGCCTCTAGCCAGCCCCCCAATTTTTTTTTTCTTTAATAACACAAACACCATGAGGGCTGGCTATCGTGTGTTCACGGATGCCTCTAGCCAGCCCCCCAATTTTTTTTTTTCTTTAATAACACAAACACCATGAGGGCTGGCTATCGTGTGTTCACGGCTGCCTCTAGCCAGCCCCCCAATTTTTTTTTTCTTTAATAACACAAACACCATGAGGGCTGGCTATCGTGTGTCCACAGCTGCCTCTAGCCAGCCCCCCAATTTTTTTTTTCTTTAATAACACAAACACCATGAGGGCTGGCTATCGTGTGTTCACGGCTGCCTCTAGCCAGCCCCCCAATTTTTTTTTTTCTTTAATAACACAAACACCATGAGGGCTGGCTATCGTGTATCCACGGCTACCTCTAGCCAGCCCCCCAATTTTTTTTTTTCTTTAATAACACAAGCACCATGACGGCTGGCTATCGTGTGTCCACGGCTGCCTCTAGCCAGCCCCCCAATTTTTTTTTTCTTTAATAACACAAACACCATGAGGGCTGGCTATCGTGTGTCCACGGCTGCCTCTAGCCAGCCCCCCAATTTTTTTTTTCTTTAATAACACAAACACCATGAGGGCTGACTATCGTGTGTTCACGGCTGCCTCTAGCCAGCCCCCCAATTTTTTTTTTCTTTAATAACACAAACACCATGAGGGCTGGCTATCGTGTGTCCACGGCTGCCTCTAGCCAGCCCCCCAATTTTTTTTTTCTTTAATAACACAAACACCATGAGGGCTTGCTATCGTGTGTCCACGGCTGCCTCTAGCCAGCCCCCCAATTTTTTTTTTCTTTAATAACACAAACACCATGAGGGCTGGCTATCGTGTGTTCACGGCTGCCTCTAGCCAGCCCCCCAATTTTTTTTTTCTTTAATAACACAAACACCATGAGGGCTGGCTATCGTGTGTCCACGGCTGCCTCTAGCCAGCCCCCCAAATATTTTTTTTCTTTAATAACACAAACACCATGAGGGCTGGCTATCGTGTGTTCACGGCTGCCTCTAGCCAGCCCCCCAATTTTTTTTTCTTTAATAACACAAACACCATGAGGGCTGGCTATCGTGTGTTCACGGATGCCTCTAGCCAGCCCCCCAATTTTTTTTTTTCTTTAATAACACAAACACCATGAGGGCTGGCTATCGTGTATCCACGGCTACCTCTAGCCAGCCCCCCAATTTTTTTTTTCTTTAATAACACAAGCACCATGAGGGCTGGCTATCGTGTGTCCACGGCTGCCTCTAGCCAGCCCCCCAATTTTTTTTTTTCTTTAATAACACAAACACCATGAGGGCTGGCTATCGTGTGTTCACGGCTGCCTCTAGCCAGCCCCCCAATTTTTTTTTTCTTTAATAACACAAACACCATGAGGGCTGGCTATCGTGTGTCCACAGCTGCCTCTAGCCAGCCCCCCAATTTTTTTTTTCTTTAATAACACAAACACCATGAGGGCTGGCTATCGTGTGTTCACGGCTGCCTCTAGCCAGCCCCCCAATTTTTTTTTTTTCTTTAATAACACAAACACCATGAGGGCTGGCTATCGTGTATCCACGGCTACCTCTAGCCAGCCCCCCAATTTTTTTTTTCTTTAATAACACAAGCACCATGAGGGCTGGCTATCGTGTGTCCACGGCTGCCTCTAGCCAGCCCCCCAATTTTTTTTTTCTTTAATAACACAAACACCATGAGGGCTGGCTATCGTGTGTCCACGGCTGCCTCTAGCCAGCCCCCCAATTTTTTTTTTCTTTAATAACACAAACACCATGAGGGCTGACTATCGTGTGTTCACGGCTGCCTCTAGCCAGCCCCCCAATTTTTTTTTTCTTTAATAACACAAACACCATGAGGGCTGGCTATCGTGTGTCCACGGCTGCCTCTAGCCAGCCCCCCAATTTTTTTTTTCTTTAATAACACAAACACCATGAGGGCTGGCTATCGTGTGTTCACGGCTGCCTCTAGCCAGCCCCCCAATTTTTTTTTTCTTTAATAACACAAACACCATAAGGGCTGGCTATCGTGTGTCCACGGCTGAATCTAGCCAGCCCCCCAAATATTTTTTTTCTTTAATAACACAAACACCATGAGGGCTGGCTATCGTGTGTTCACGGCTGCCTCTAGCCAGCCCCCCAATTTTTTTTTTCTTTAATAACACAAACACCATGAGGGCTGGCTATCGTGTGTTCACGGATGCCTCTAGCCAGCCCCCCAATTTTTTTTTTTCTTTAATAACACAAACACCATGAGGGCTGGCTATCGTGTATCCACGGCTACCTCTAGCCAGCCCCCCAATTTTTTTTTTCTTTAATAACACAAGCACCATGAGGGCTGGCTATCGTGTGTCCACGGCTGCCTCTAGCCAGCCCCCCAATTTTTTTTTTCTTTAATAACACAAACACCATGAGGGCTGGCTATCGTGTGTTCACGGCTGCCTCTAGCCAGCCCCCCAATTTTTTTTTTCTTTAATAACACAAACACCATGAGGGCTGGCTATCGTGTGTCCACGGCTGCCTCTAGCCAGCCCCCCAAATATTTTTTTCTTTAATAACACAAACACCATGAGGGCTGGCTATCGTGTATCCACGGCTACCTCTAGCCAGCCCCCCAATTTTTTTTTTCTTTAATAACACAAGCACCATGAGGGCTGGCTATCGTGTGTTCACGGCTGCCTCTAGCCAGCCCCCCAATTTTTTTTTCTTTAATAACACAAACACCATGAGGGCTGGCTATCGTGTGTTCACGGCTGCCTCTAGCCAGCCCCCCAATTTTTTTTTTTCTTTAATAACACAAACACCATGAGGGCTGGCTATCGTGTGTCCACGGCTGCCTCTAGCCAGCCCCCTAATTTTTTTTTTCTTTAATAACACAAACACCATGAGGGCTGGCTATCGTGTGTCCACAGCTGCCTCTAGCCAGCCCCCCAATTTTTTTTTTCTTTAATAACACAAACACCATGAGGGCTGGCTATCGTGTGTTCACGGCTGCCTCTAGCCAGCCCCCCAATTTTTTTTTTCTTTAATAACACAAACACCATGAGGGCTGGCTATCGTGTGTCCACGGCTGCCTCTAGCCAGCCCCCTAATTTTTTTTTTCTTTAATAACACAAACACCATGAGGGCTGGCTATCGTGTGTCCACAGCTGCCTCTAGCCAGCCCCCCAATTTTTTTTTTCTTTAATAACACAAACACCATGAGGGCTGGCTATCGTGTGTTCACGGCTGCCTCTAGCCAGCCCCCCAATTTTTTTTTTTTCTTTAATAACACAAACACCATGAGGGCTGGCTATCGTGTATCCACGGCTACCTCTAGCCAGCCCCCCAATTTTTTTTTCTTTAATAACACAAGCACCATGAGGGCTGGCTATCGTGTGTCCACGGCTGCCTCTAGCCAGCCCCCCAATTTTTTTTTTCTTTAATAACACAAACACCATGAGGGCTGGCTATCGTGTGTCCACGGCTGCCTCTAGCCAGCCCCCCAATTTTTTTTTCTTTAATAACACAAACACCATGAGGGCTGACTATCGTGTGTTCACGGCTGCCTCTAGCCAGCCCCCCAATTTTTTTTTTCTTTAATAACACAAACACCATGAGGGCTGGCTATCGTGTGTCCACGGCTGCCTCTAGCCAGCCCCCCAATTTTTTTTTTCTTTAATAACACAAACACCATAAGGGCTGGCTATCGTGTGTTCACGGATGCCTCTAGCCAGCCCCCCAATTTTTTTTTTTCTTTAATAACACAAACACCATGAGGGCTGGCTATCGTGTATCCACGGCTACCTCTAGCCAGCCCCCCAATTTTTTTTTTCTTTAATAACACAAGCACCATGAAAGCTGGCTATCGTGTGTCCACGGCTGCCTCTAGCCAGCCCCCCAATTTTTTTTTTCTTTAATAACACAAACACCATGAGGGCTGGCTATCGTGTGTTCACGGCTGCCTCTAGCCAGCCCCCCAATTTTTTTTTTCTTTAATAACACAAGCACCATGAGGGCTGGCTATCGTGTGTCCACGGCTGCCTCTAGCCAGCCCCCCAAATATTTTTTTTCTTTAATAACACAAACACCATGAGGGCTGGCTATCGTGTGTTCACGGCTGCCTCTAGCCAGCCCCCCAATTTTTTTTTTCTTTAATAACACAAACACCATGAGGGCTGGCTATCGTGTGTTCACGGCTGCCTCTAGCCAGCCCCCCAATTTTTTTTTTCTTTAATAACACAAACACCATGAGGGCTGGCTATCGTGTGTCCACGGCTGCCTCTAGCCAGCCCCCTAATTTTTTTTTTCTTTAATAACACAAACACCATGAGGGCTGGCTATCGTGTGTCCACAGCTGCCTCTAGCAAGCCCCCCAATTTTTTTTTTCTTTAATAACACAAACACCATGAGGGCTGGCTATCGTGTGTTCACGGCTGCCTCTAGCCAGCCCCCCAATTTTTTTTTTTCTTTAATAACACAAACACCATGAGGGCTGGCTATCGTGTGTCCACGGCTGCCTCTAGCCAGCCCCCTAATTTTTTTTTTCTTTAATAACACAAACACCATGAGGGCTGGCTATCGTGTGTCCACAGCTGCCTCTAGCCAGCCCCCCAATTTTTTTTTTCTTTAATAACACAAACACCATGAGGGCTGGCTATCGTGTGTTCACGGCTGCCTCTAGCCAGCCCCCCAATTTTTTTTTTTCTTTAATAACACAAACACCATGAGGGCTGGCTATCGTGTATCCACGGCTACCTCTAGCCAGCCCCCCAATTTTTTTTTTCTTTAATAACACAAGCACCATGAGGGCTGGCTATCATGTGTCCACGGCTGCCTCTAGCCAGCCCCCCAATTTTTTTTTTCTTTAATAACACAAACACCATGAGGGCTGGCTATCGTGTGTCCACGGCTGCCTCTAGCCAGCCACCCAATTTTTTTTTTCTTTAATAACACAAACACCATGAGGGCTGACTATCGTGTGTTCACGGCTGCCTCTAGCCAGCCCCCCAATTTTTTTTTTCTTTAATAACACAAACACCATGAGGGCTGGCTATCGTGTGTCCACGGCTGCCTCTAGCCAGCCCCCCAATTTTTTTTTTCTTTAATAACACAAACACCATGAGGGCTGGCTATCGTGTGTTCACGGCTGCCTCTAGCCAGCCCCCCAATTTTTTTTTTCTTTAATAACACAAACACCATGAGGGCTGGCTATCGTGTGTCCACGGCTGCCTCTAGCCAGCCCCCCAAATATTTTTTTTCTTTAATAACACAAACACCATGAGGGCTGGCTATCGTGTGTTCACGGCTGCCTCTAGCCAGCCCCCCAATTTTTTTTTTCTTTAATAACACAAACACCATGAGGGCTGGCTATCGTGTGTTCACGGATGCCTCTAGCCAGCCCCCCAATTTTTTTTTTTCTTTAATAACACAAACACCATGAGGGCTGGCTATCGTGTATCCACGGCTACCTCTAGCCAGCCCCCCAATTTTTTTTTTCTTTAATAACACAAGCACCATGAGGGCTGGCTATCGTGTGTCCACGGCTGCCTCTAGCCAGCCCCCCAATTTTTTTTTTTCTTTAATAACACAAACACCATGAGGGCTGGCTATCGTGTGTTCACGGCTGCCTCTAGCCAGCCCCCCAATTTTTTTTTTCTTTAATAACACAAACACCATGAGGGCTGGCTATCGTGTGTCCACGGCTGCCTCTAGCCAGCCCCCCAAATATTTTTTTTCTTTAATAACACAAACACCATGAGGGCTGGCTATCGTGTGTTCACGGCTGCCTCTAGCCAGCCCCCCAATTTTTTTTTTCTTTAATAACACAAACACCATGAGGGCTGGCTATCGTGTGTTCACGGCTGCCTCTAGCCAGCCCCCCAATTTTTTTTTTTCTTTAATAACACAAACACCATGAGGGCTGGCTATCGTGTGTCCACGGCTGCCTCTAGCCAGCCCCCTAATTTTTTTTTTCTTTAATAACACAAACACCATGAGGGCTGGCTATCGTGTGTCCACAGCTGCCTCTAGCCAGCCCCCCAATTTTTTTTTTCTTTAATAACACAAACACCATGAGGGCTGGCTATCGTGTGTTCACGGCTGCCTCTAGCCAGCCCCCCAATTTTTTTTTTTCTTTAATAACACAAACACCATGAGGGCTGGCTATCGTGTGTCCACGGCTGCCTCTAGCCAGCCCCCTAATTTTTTTTTTCTTTAATAACACAAACACCATGAGGACTGGCTATCGTGTGTCACCAGCTGCCTCTAGCCAGCCCCCCAATTTTTTTTTTCTTTAATAACACAAACACCATGAGGGCTGGCTATCGTGTGTTCACGGCTGCCTCTAGCCAGCCCCCCAATTTTTTTTTTCTTTAATAACACAAACACCATGAGGGCTGGCTATCATGTATCCACGGCTACCTCTAGCCAGCCTCCCAATTTTTTTTTTCTTTAATAACACAAGCACCATGAGGGCTGGCTATCGTGTGTCCACGGCTGCCTCTAGCCAGCCCCCCAATTTTTTTTTTCTTTAATAACACAAACACCATGAGGGCTGGCTATCGTGTGTCCACGGCTGCCTCTAGCCAGCCCCCCAATTTTTTTTTTTCTTTAATAACACAAACACCATGAGGGCTGACTATCGTGTGTTCACGGCTGCCTCTAGCCAGCCCCCCAATTTTTTTTTTCTTTAATAACATAAACACCATGAGGGCTGGCTATCGTGTGTCCACGGCTGCCTCTAGCCAGCCCCCCAATTTTTTTTTTCTTTAATAACACAAACACCATGAGGGCTGGCTATCGTGTGTTCACGGCTGCCTCTAGCCAGCCCCCCAATTTTTTTTTTCTTTAATAACACAAACACCATGAGGGCTGGCTATCGTGTGTCCACGGCTGCCTCTAGCCAGCCCCCCAAATATTTTTTTTCTTTAATAACACAAACACCATGAGGGCTGGCTATCGTGTGTTCACGGCTGCCTCTAGCCAGCCCCCCAATTTTTTTTTTCTTTAATAACACAAACACCATGAGGGCTGGCTATCGTGTGTTCACGGATGCCTCTAGCCAGCCCCCCAATTTTTTTTTTTCTTTAATAACACAAACACCATGAGGGCTGGCTATCGTGTATCCACGGCTACCTCTAGCCAGCCCCCCAATTTTTTTTTTCTTTAATAACACAAGCACCATGAGGGCTGGCTATCGTGTGTCCACGGCTGCCTCTAGCCAGCCCCCCAATTTTTTTTTTTCTTTAATAACACAAACACCATGAGGGCTGGCTATCGTGTGTTCACGGCTGCCTCTAGCCAGCCCCCCAATTTTTTTTTTCTTTAATAACACAAACACCATGAGGGCTGGCTATCGTGTGTCCACGGCTGCCTCTAGCCAGCCCCCCAAACATTTTTTTTCTTTAATAACACAAACACCATGAGGGCTGGCTATCGTGTGTTCACGGCTGCCTCTAGCCAGCCCCCCAATTTTTTTTTTCTTTAATAACACAAACACCATGAGAGCTGGCTATCGTGTGTTCACGGCTGCCTCTAGCCAGCCCCCCAATTTTTTTTTTTCTTTAATAACACAAACACCATGAGGGCTGGCTATCGTGTGTCCACGGCTGCCTCTAGCCAGCCCCCTAATTTTTTTTTTCTTTAATAACACAAACACCATGAGGGCTGGCTATCGTGTGTCCACAGCTGCCTCTAGCCAGCCCCCCAATTTTTTTTTTCTTTAATAACACAAACACCATGAGGGCTGGCTATCGTGTGTTCACGGCTGCCTCTAACCAGCCCCCCAATTTTTTTTTTTCTTTAATAACACAAACACCATGAGGGCTGGCTATCGTGTGTCCACGGCTGCCTCTAGCCAGCCCCCTAATTTTTTTTTTCTTTAATAACACAAACACCATGAGGGCTGGCTATCGTGTGTCCACAGCTGCCTCTAGCCAGCCCCCCAATTTTTTTTTTCTTTAATAACACAAACACCATGAGGGCTGGCTATCGTGTGTTCACGGCTGCCTCTAGCCAGCCCCCCAATTTTTTTTTTTCTTTAATAACACAAACACCATGAGGGCTGGCTATCGTGTATCCACGGCTACCTCTAGCCAGCCCCCCAATTTTTTTTTTCTTTAATAACACAAGCACCATGAGGGCTGGCTATCGTGTGTCCACGGCTGCCTCTAGCCAGCCCCCCAATTTTTTTTTTCTTTAATAACACAAACACCATGAGGGCTGGCTATCGTGTGTCCACGGCTGCCTCTAGCCAGCCCCCCAATTTTTTTTTCTTTAATAGCACAAACACCATGAGGGCTGGCTATCGTGTGTTCACGGCTGCCTCTAGCCAGCCCCCCAATTTTTTTTTTCTTTAATAACACAAACACCATGAGGGCTGGCTATCGTGTGTCCACGGCTGCCTCTAGCCAGCCCCCCAAATATTTTTTTTCTTTAATAACACAAACACCATGAGGGCTGGCTATCGTGTGTTCACGGCTGCCTCTAGCCAGCCCCCCAATTTTTTTTTTCTTTAATAACACAAACACCATGAGGGCTGGCTATCGTGTGTTCACGGATGCCTCTAGCCAGCCCCCCAATTTTTTTTTTTTCTTTAATAACACAAACACCATGAGGGCTGGCTATCGTGTATCCACGGCTACCTCTAGCCAGCCCCCCAATTTTTTTTTTCTTTAATAACACAAGCACCATGAGGGCTGGCTATCGTGTGTCCACGGCTGCCTCTAGCCAGCCCCCCAATTTTTTTTTTTCTTTAATAACACAAACACCGTGAGGGCTGGCTATTGTGTGTTCACGGCTGCCTCTAGCCAGCCCCCCAATTTTTTTTTTCTTTAATAACACAAACACCATGAGGGCTGGCTATCGTGTGTCCACGGCTGCCTCTAGCCAGCCCCCCAAATATTTTTTTTCTTTAATAACACAAACACCATGAGGGCTGGCTATCGTGTGTTCACGGCTGCCTCTAGCCAGCCCCCCAATTTTTTTTTTTCTTTAATAACACAAACACCATGAGGGCTGGCTATCGTGTGTCCACGGCTGCCTCTAGCCAGCCCCCTAATTTTTTTTTTCTTTAATAACACAAACACCATGAGGGCTGGCTATCGTGTGTCCACAGCTGCCTCTAGCCAGCCCCCCAATTTTTTTTTTCTTTAATAACACAAACACCATGAGGGCTGGCTATAGTGTGTTCACGGCTGCCTCTAGCCAGCCCCCCAATTTTTTTTTCTTTAATAACACAAACACCATGAGGGCTGGCTATCGTGTGTCCACGGCTGCCTCTAGCCAGCCCCCTAATTTTTTTTTTCTTTAATAACACAAACACCATGAGGGCTGGCTATCGTGTGTCCACAGCTGCCTCTAGCCAGCCCCCCAATTTTTTTTTCTTTAATAACACAAACACCATGAGGGCTGGCTATCGTGTGTTCACGGCTGCCTCTAGCCAGCCCCCCAATTTTTTTTTTTCTTTAATAACACAAACACCATGAGGGCTGGCTATCGTGTATCCACGGCTACCTCTAGCCAGCCCCCCAATTTTTTTTTTCTTTAATAACACAAGCACCATGAGGGCTGGCTATCGTGTGTCCACGGCTGCCTCTAGCCAGCCCCCCAATTTTTTTTTTCTTTAATAACACAAACACCATGAGGGCTGGCTATCGTGTGTCCACGGCTGCCTCTAGCCAGCCCCCCAATTTTTTTTTTCTTTAATAACACAAACACCATGAGGGCTGACTATCGTGTGTTCACGGCTGCCTCTAGCCAGCCCCCCAATTTTTTTTTTCTTTAATAACACAAACACCATGAGGGCTGGCTATCGTGTGTCCACGGCTGCCTCTAGCCAGCCCCCCAATTTTTTTTTTCTTTAATAACACAAACACCATGAGGGCTGGCTATCGTGTGTTCACGGCTGCCTCTAGCCAGCCCCCCAATTTTTTTTTTCTTTAATAACACAAACACCATGAGGGCTGGCTATCGTGTGTCCACGTCTGCCTCTAGCCAGCCCCCCAAATATTTTTTTTCTTTAACAACACAAACACCATGAGGGCTGGCTATCGTGTGTTCACGGCTGCCTCTAGCCAGCCCCCCAATTTTTTTTTTCTTTAATAACACAAACACCATGAGGGCTGGCTATCGTGTGTTCACGGATGCCTCTAGCCAGCCCCCCAATTTTTTTTTTCTTTAATAACACAAACACCATGAGGGCTGGCTATCGTGTGTCCACGGCTACCTCTAGCCAGCCCCCCAATTTTTTTTTTCTTTAATAACACAAGCACCATGAGGGCTGGCTATCGTGTGTCCACGGCTGCCTCTAGCCAGCCCCCCAATTTTTTTTTTTCTTTAATAACACAAACACCATGAGGGCTGGCTATCGTGTGTTCACGGCTGCCTCTAGCCAGCCCCCCAATTTTTTTTTTCTTTAATAACACAAACACCATGAGGGCTGGCTATCGTGTGTCCACGGCTGCCTCTAGCCAGCCCCCCAAATATTTTTTTTCTTTAATAACACAAACACCATGAGGGCTGGCTATCGTGTGTTCACGGCTGCCTCTAGCCAGCCCCCCAATTTTTTTTTCTTTAATAACACAAACACCATGAGGGCTGGCTATCGTGTGTTCATGGCTGCCTCTAGCCAGCCCCCCAATTTTTTTTTTTCTTTAATAACACAAACACCATGAGGGCTGGCTATCGTGTGTCCACGGCTGCCTCTAGCCAGCCCCCTAATTTTTTTTTTCTTTAATAACACAAACACCATGAGGGCTGGCTATCGTGTGTCCACAGCTGCCTCTAGCCAGCCCCCCAATTTTTTTTTTCTTTAATAACACAAACACCATGAGGGCTGGCTATCGTGTGTTCACGGATGCCTCTAGCCAGCCCCCCAATTTTTTTTTTTCTTTAATAACACAAACACCATGAGGGCTGGCTATCGTGTGTTCACGGCTGCCTCTAGCCAGCCCCCCAATTTTTTTTTTCTTTAATAACACAAACACCATGAGGGCTGGCTATCGTGTGTCCACGGCTGCCTCTAGCCAGCCCCCCAAATATTTTTTTTCTTTAATAACACAAACACCATGAGGGCTGGCTATCGTGTGTTCACGGCTGCCTCTAGCCAGCCCCCCAATTTTTTTTTTCTTTAATAACACAAACACCATGAGGGCTGGCTATCGTGTGTTCACGGCTGCCTCTAGCCAGCCCCCCAATTTTTTTTTTTCTTTAATAACACAAACACCATGAGGGCTGGCTATCGTGTGTCCACGGCTGCCTCTAGCCAGCCCCCTAATTTTTTTTTTCTTTAATAACACAAACACCATGAGGGCTGGCTATCATGTGTCCACAGCTGCCTCTAGCCAGCCCCCCAATTTTTTTTTTCTTTAATAACACAAACACCATGAGGGCTGGCTATCGTGTGTTCACGGCTGCCTCTAGCCAGCCCCCCAATTTTTTTTTTTCTTTAATAACACAAACACCATGAGGGCTGGCTATCGTGTGTCCACGGCTGCCTCTAGCCAGCCCCCTAATTTTTTTTTTCTTTAATAACACAAACACCATGAGGGCTGGCTATCGTGTGTCCACAGCTGCCTCTAGCCAGCCCCCCAATTTTTTTTTTCTTTAATAACACAAACACCATGAGGGCTGGCTATCGTGTGTTCACGGCTGCCTCTAGCCAGCCCCCCAATTTTTTTTTTTCTTTAATAACACAAACACCATGAGGGCTGGCTATCGTGTATCCACGGCTACCTCTAGCCAGCCCCCCAATTTTTTTTTTCTTTAATAACACAAGCACCATGAGGGCTGGCTATCGTGTGTCCACGGCTGCCTCTAGCCAGCCCCCCAATTTTTTTTTTCTTTAATAACACAAACACCATGAGGGCTGGCTATCGTGTGTCCACGGCTGCCTCTAGCCAGCCCCCCAATTTTTTTTTTCTTTAATAACACAAACACCATGAGGGCTGACTATCGTGTGTTCACGGCTGCCTCTAGCCAGCCCCCCAATTTTTTTTTTCTTTAATAACACAAACACCATGAGGGCTGGCTATCGTGTGTCCACGGCTGCCTCTAGCCAGCCCCCCAATTTTTTTTTTCTTTAATAACACAAACACCATGAGGGCTGGCTATCGTGTGTTCACGGCTGCCTCTAGCCAGCCCCCCAATTTTTTTTTTCTTTAATAACACAAACACCATGAGGGCTGGCTATCGTGTGTCCACGGCTGCCTCTAGCCAGCCCCCCAAATATTTTTTTTCTTTAATAACACAAACACCATGAGGGCTGGCTATCGTGTGTTCACGGCTGCCTCTAGCCAGCCCCCCAATTTTTTTTTTCTTTAATAACACAAACACCATGAGGGCTGGCTATCGTGTATCCACGGCTACCTCTAGCCAGCCCCCCAATTTTTTTTTTCTTTAATAACACAAGCACCATGAGGGCTGGCTATCGTGTGTCCACGGCTGCCTCTAGCCAGCCCCCCAATTTTTTTTTTCTTTAATAACACAAACACCATGAGGGCTGGCTATCGTGTGTTCACGGCTGCCTCTAGCCAGCCCCCCAATTTTTTTTTTCTTTAATAACACAAACACCATGAGGGCTGGCTATCGTGTGTCCACGGCTGCCTCTAGCCAGCTCCCCAAATATTTTTTTTCTTTAATAACACAAACACCATGAGGGCTGGCTATCGTGTGTTCACGGCTGCCTCTAGCCAGCCCCCCAATTTTTTTTTTCTTTAATAACACAAACACCATGAGGGCTGGCTATCGTGTGTTCACGGCTGCCTCTAGCCAGCCCCCCAATTTTTTTTTTTCTTTAATAACACAAACACCATGAGGGCTGGCTATCGTGTGTCCACGGCTGCCTCTAGCCAGCCCCCTAATTTTTTTTTTCTTTAATAACACAAACACCATGAGGGCTGGCTATCGTGTGTCCACAGCTGCCTCTAGCCAGCCCCCCAATTTTTTTTTTCTTTAATAACACAAACACCATGAGGGCTGGCTATCGTGTGTTCACGGCTGCCTCTAGCCAGCCCCCCAATTTTTTTTTTCTTTAATAACACAAACACCATGAGGGCTGGCTATCGTGTGTCCACGGCTGCCTCTAGCCAGCCCCCTAATTTTTTTTTTTCTTTAATAACACAAACACCATGAGGGCTGGCTATCGTGTGTCCACTGCTGCCTCTAGCCAGCCCCCCAATTTTTTTTTTCTTTAATAACACAAACACCATGAGGGCTGGCTATCGTGTGTTCACGGCTGCCTCTAGCCAGCCCCCCAATTTTTTTTTTTCTTTAATAACACAAACACCATGAGGGCTGGCTATCGTGTGTCCACGGCTGCCTCTAGCCAGCCCCCCAATTTTTTTTTTCTTTAATAACACAAACACCATGAGGGCTGGCTATCGTGTGTTCACGGCTGCCTCTAGCCAGCCCCCCAATTTTTTTTTTCTTTAATAACACAAACACCATGAGGGCTGGCTATCGTGTGTTCACGGATGCCTCTAGCCAGCCCCCCAATTTTTTTTTTTCTTTAATAACACAAACACCATGAGGGCTGGCTATCGTGTATCCATGGCTACCTCTAGCCAGCCCCCCAATTTTTTTTTTCTTTAATAACACAAGCACCATGAGGGCTGGCTATCGTGTGTCCACGGCTGCCTCTAGCCAGCCCCCCAATTTTTTTTTTTCTTTAATAACACAAACACCATGAGGGCTGGCTATCGTGTGTTCATGGCTGCCTCTAGCCAGCCCCCCAATTTTTTTTTTCTTTAATAACACAAACACCATGAGGGCTGGCTATCGTGTGTCCACGGCTGCCTCTAGCCAGCCCCCCAAATATTTTTTTTCTTTAATAACACAAACACCATGAGGGCTGGCTATCGTGTGTTCACGGCTGCCTCTAGCCAGCCCTCCAATTTTTTTTTTCTTTAATAACACAAACACCATGAGGGCTGGCTATCGTGTGTTCAAGGCTGCCTCTAGTCAGCCCCCCAATTTTTTTTTTTCTTTAATAACACAAACACCATGAGGGCTGGCTATCGTGTGTCCACGGCTGCCTCTAGCCAGCCCCCTAATTTTTTTTTTCTTTAATAACACAAACACCATGAGGGCTGGCTATCGTGTGTCCACAGCTGCCTCTAGCCAGCCCCCCAATTTTTTTTTTCTTTAATAACACAAACACCATGAGGGCTGACTATCGTGTGTTCACGGCTGCCTCTAGCCAGCCCCCCAATTTTTTTTTTCTTTAATAACACAAACACCATGAGGGCTGGCTATCGTGTGTCCACGGCTGCCTCTAGCCAGCCCCCCAATTTTTTTTTTCTTTAATAACACAAACACCATGAGGGCTGGCTATCGTGTGTTCACGGCTGCCTCTAGCCAGCCCCCCAATTTTTTTTTTCTTTAATAACACAAACACCATGAGGGCTGGCTATCGTGTGTCCACGGCTGCCTCTAGCCAGCCCCCCAAATATTTTTTTTCTTTAATAACACAAACACCATGAGGGCTGGCTATCGTGTGTTCACGGCTGCCTCTAGCCAGCCCCCCAATTTTTTTTTTCTTTAATAACACAAACACCATGAGGGCTGGCTATCGTGTGTTCACGGATGCCTCTAGCCAGCCCCCCAATTTTTTTTTTTCTTTAATAACACAAACACCATGAGGGCTGGCTATCGTGTATCCACGGCTACCTCTAGCCAGCCCCCCAATTTTTTTTTTCTTTAATAACACAAGCACCATGAGGGCTGGCTATCGTGTGTCCACGGCTGCCTCTAGCCAGCCCCCCAATTTTTTTTTTCTTTAATAACACAAACACCATGAGGGCTGGCTATCGTGTGTTCACGGCTGCCTCTAGCCAGCCCCCCAATTTTTTTTTTCTTTAATAACACAAACACCATGAAGGCTGGCTATCGTGTGTCCACGGCTGCCTCTAGCCAGCTCCCCAAATATTTTTTTTCTTTAATAACACAAACACCATGAGGGCTGGCTATCGTGTGTTCACGGCTGCCTCTAGCCAGCCCCCCAATTTTTTTTTTCTTTAATAACACAAACACCATGAGGGCTGGCTATCGTGTGTTCACGGCTGCCTCTAGCCAGCCCCCCAATTTTTTTTTTTCTTTAATAACACAAACACCATGAGGGCTGGCTATCGTGTGTCCACGGCTGCCTCTAGCCAGCCCCCTAATTTTTTTTTTCTTTAATAACACAAACACCATGAGGGCTGGCTATCGTGTGTCCACAGCTGCCTCTAGCCAGCCCCCCAATTTTTTTTTTCTTTAATAACACAAACACCATGAGGGCTGGCTATCGTGTGTTCACGGCTGCCTCTAGCCAGCCCCCCAATTTTTTTTTTCTTTAATAACACAAACACCATGAGGGCTGGCTATCGTGTGTCCACGGCTGCCTCTAGCCAGCCCCCTAATTTTTTTTTTTCTTTAATAACACAAACACCATGAGGGCTGGCTATCGTGTGTCCACGGCTGCCTCTAGCCAGCCCCCCAATTTTTTTTTTCTTTAATAACACAAACACCATGAGGGCTGGCTATCGTGTGTTCACGGCTGCCTCTAGCCAGCCCCCCAATTTTTTTTTTTCTTTAATAACACAAACACCATGAGGGCTGGCTATCGTGTGTCCACGGCTGCCTCTAGCCAGCCCCCCAATTTTTTTTTTCTTTAATAACACAAACACCATGAGGGCTGGCTATCGTGTGTTCACGGCTGCCTCTAGCCAGCCCCCCAATTTTTTTTTTCTTTAATAACACAAACACCATGAGGGCTGGCTATCGTGTGTCCACGGCTGCCTCTAGCCAGCCCCCCAAATATTTTTTTTCTTTAATAACACAAACACCATGAGGGCTGGCTATCGTGTGTTCACGGCTGCCTCTAGCCAGCCCCCTAATTTTTTTTTTCTTTAATAACACAAACACCATGAGGGCTGGCTATCGTGTGTCCACAGCTGCCTCTAGCCAGCCCCCCAATTTTTTTTTTCTTTAATAACACAAACACCATGAGGGCTGGCTATCGTGTGTTCACGGCTGCCTCTAGCCAGCCCCCCAATTTTTTTTTTCTTTAATAACACAAACACCATGAGGGCTGGCTATCGTGTGTCCACGGCTGCCTCTAGCCAGCCCCCTAATTTTTTTTTTCTTTAATAACACAAACACCATGAGGGCTGGCTATCGTGTGTCCACAGCTGCCTCTAGCCAGCCCCCCAATTTTTTTTTTCTTTAATAACACAAACACCATGAGGGCTGGCTATCGTGTTTTCACGGCTGCCTCTAGCCAGCCCCCCAATTTTTTTTTTTTCTTTAATAACACAAACACCATGAGGGCTGGCTATCGTGTATCCACGGCTACCTCTAGCCAGCCCCCCAATTTTTTTTTTCTTTAATAACACAAGCACCATGAGGGCTGGCTATCGTGTGTCCACGGCTGCCTCTAGCCAGCCCCCCAATTTTTTTTTTCTTTAATAACACAAACACCATGAGGGCTGGCTATCGTGTGTCCACGGCTGCCTCTAGCCAGCCCCCCAATTTTTTTTTTCTTTAATAACACAAACACCATGAGGGCTGACTATCGTGTGTTCACGGCTGCCTCTAGCCAGCCCCCCAATTTTTTTTTTGTTTAATAACACAAACACCATGAGGGCTGGCTATCGTGTGTCCACGGCTGCCTCTAGCCAGCCCCCCAATTTTTTTTTTCTTTAATAACACAAACACCATGAGGGCTGGCTATCGTGTGTTCACGGCTGCCTCTAGCCAGCCCCCCAATTTTTTTTTTCTTTAATAACACAAACACCATGAGGGCTGGCTATCGTGTGTCCACGGCTGCCTCTAGCCAGCCCCCCAAATATTTTTTTTCTTTAATAACACAAACACCATGAGGGCTGGCTATCGTGTGTTCACGGCTGCCTCTAGCCAGCCCCCCAATTTTTTTTTTCTTTAATAACACAAACACCATGAGGGCTGGCTATCGTGTGTTCACGGATGCCTCTAGCCAGCCCCCCAATTTTTTTTTTTCTTTAATAACACAAACACCATGAGGGCTGGCTATCGTGTATCCATGGCTACCTCTAGCCAGCCCCCCAATTTTTTTTTTCTTTAATAACACAAGCACCATGAGGGCTGGCTATCGTGTGTCCACGGCTGCCTCTAGCCAGCCCCCCAATTTTTTTTTTTCTTTAATAACACAAACACCATGAGGGCTGGCTATCGTGTGTTCATGGCTGCCTCTAGCCAGCCCCCCAATTTTTTTTTTCTTTAATAACACAAACACCATGAGGGCTGGCTATCGTGTGTTCACGGCTGCCTCTAGCCAGCCCCCCAATTTTTTTTTTTTCTTTAATAACACAAACACCATGAGGGCTGGCTATCGTGTATCCACGGCTACCTCTAGCCAGCCCCCCAATTTTTTTTTTCTTTAATAACACAAGCACCATGAGGGCTGGCTATCGTGTGTCCACGGCTGCCTCTAGCCAGCCCCCCAATTTTTTTTTTCTTTAATAACACAAACACCATGAGGGCTGGCTATCGTGTGTCCACGGCTGCCTCTAGCCAGCCCCCCAATTTTTTTTTTCTTTAATAACACAAACACCATGAGGGCTGACTATCGTGTGTTCACGGCTGCCTCTAGCCAGCCCCCCAATTTTTTTTTTCTTTAATAACACAAACACCATGAGGGCTGGCTATCGTGTGTCCACGGCTGCCTCTAGCCAGCCCCCCAATTTTTTTTTTCTTTAATAACACAAACACCATGAGGGCTGGCTATCGTGTGTTCACGGCTGCCTCTAGCCAGCCCCCCAATTTTTTTTTTCTTTAATAACACAAACACCATGAGGGCTGGCTATCGTGTGTCCACGGCTGCCTCTAGCCAGCCCCCCAAATATTTTTTTTCTTTAATAACAAAAACACCATGAGGGCTGGCTATCGTGTGTTCACGGCTGCCTCTAGCCAGCCCCCCAATTTTTTTTTTCTTTAATAACACAAACACCATGAGGGCTGGCTATCGTGTGTTCACGGATGCCTCTAGCCAGCCCCCCAATTTTTTTTTTTCTTTAATAACACAAACACCATGAGGGCTGGCTATCGTGTATCCACGGCTACCTCTAGCCAGCCCCCCAATTTTTTTTTTCTTTAATAACACAAGCACCATGAGGGCTGGCTATCGTGTGTCCACGGCTGCCTCTAGCCAGCCCCCCAATTTTTTTTTTCTTTAATAACACAAACACCATGAGGGCTGGCTATCGTGTGTTCACGGCTGCCTCTAGCCAGCCCCCCAATTTTTTTTTTCTTTAATAACACAAACACCATGAGGGCTGGCTATCGTGTGTTCACGGCTGCCTCTAGCCAGCCCCCCAATTTTTTTTTTTCTTTAATAACACAAACACCATGAGGGCTGGCTATCGTGTGTCCATGGCTGCCTCTAGCCAGCCCCCTAATTTTTTTTTTCTTTAATAACACAAACACCATGAGGGCTGGCTATCGTGTGTCCACAGCTGCCTCTAGCCAGCCCCCCAATTTTTTTTTTCTTTAATAACACAAACACCATGAGGGCTGGCTATCGTGTGTTCACGGCTGCCTCTAGCCAGCCCCCCAATTTTTTTTTTTCTTTAATAACACAAACACCATGAGGGCTGGCTATCGTGTGTCCACGGCTGCCTCTAGCCAGCCCCCTAATTTTTTTTTTCTTTAATAACACAAACACCATGAGGGCTGGCTATCGTGTGTCCACAGCTGCCTCTAGCCAGCCCCCCAATTTTTTTTTTCTTTAATAACACAAACACCATGAGGGCTGGCTATCGTGTGTTCACGGCTGCCTCTAGCCAGCCCCCCAATTTTTTTTTTTTCTTTAATAACACAAACACCATGAGGGCTGGCTATCGTGTATCCACGGCTACCTCTAGCCAGCCCCCCAATTTTTTTTTCTTTAATAACACAAGCACCATGGGGGCTGGCTATCGTGTGTCCACGGCTGTCTCTAGCCAGCCCCCCAATTTTTTTTTTCTTTAATAACACAAACACCATGAGGGCTGGCTATCGTGTGTCCACGGCTGCCTCTAGCCAGCCCCCCAATTTTTTTTTTCTTTAATAACACAAACACCATGAGGGCTGACTATCGTGTGTTCACGGCTGCCTCTAGCCAGCCCCCCAATTTTTTTTTTCTTTAATAACACAAACACCATGAGGGCTGGCTATCGTGTGTCCACGGCTGCCTCTAGCCAGCCCCCCAATTTTTTTTTTCTTTAATAACACAAACACCATGAGGGCTGGCTATCGTGTGTTCACGGCTGCCTCTAGCCAGCCCCCCAATTTTTTTTTCTTTAATAACACAAACACCATGAGGGCTGGCTATCGTGTGTCCACGGCTGCCTCTAGCCAGCCCCCCAAATATTTTTTTTCTTTAATAACACAAACACCATGAGGGCTGGCTATCGTGTGTTCACGGCTGCCTCTAGCCAGCTCCCCAATTTTTTTTTTCTTTAATAACACAAACACCATGAGGGCTGGCTATCGTGTGTTCACGGATGCCTCTAGCCAGCCCCCCAATTTTTTTTTTCTTTAATAACACAAACACCATGAGGGCTGGCTATCGTGTATCCACGGCTACCTCTAGCCAGCCCCCCAATTTTTTTTTTCTTTAATAACACAAGCACCATGTGGGCTGGCTATCGTGTGTCCACGGCTGCCTCTAGCCAGCCCCCCAATTTTTTTTTTTCTTTAATAACACAAACACCATGAGGGCTGGCTATCGTGTGTTCACGGCTGCCTCTAGCCAGCCCCCCAATTTTTTTTTTCTTTAATAACACAAACACCATGAGGGCTGGCTATCGTGTGTCCACGGCTGCCTCTAGCCAGCCCCCCAAATATTTTTTTTCTTTAATAACACAAACACCATGACGGCTGGCTATCGTGTGTTCACGGCTGCCTCTAGCCAGCCCCCCAATTTTTTTTTTCTTTAATAACACAAACACCATGAGGGCTGGCTATCGTGTGTTCACGGCTGCCTCTAGCCAGCCCCCCAATTTTTTTTTTCTTTAATAACACAAACACCATGAGGGCTGGCTATCGTGTGTCCACCGCTGCCTCTAGCCAGCCCCCTAATTTTTTTTTTCTTTAATAACACAAACACCATGAGGGCTGGCTATCGTGTGTCCACAGCTGCCTCTAGCCAGCCCCCCAATTTTTTTTTCTTTAATAACACAAACACCATGAGGGCTGGCTATCGTGTGTTCACGGCTGCCTCTAGCCAGCCCCCCAATTTTTTTTTTTCTTTAATAACACAAACACCATGAGGGCTGGCTATCGTGTGTCCACGGCTGCCTCTAGCCAGCCCCCTAATTTTTTTTTTCTTTAATAACACAAACACCATGAGGGCTGGCTATCGTGTGTCCACAGCTGCCTCTAGCCAGCCCCCCAATTTTTTTTTTCTTTAATAACACAAACACCATGAAGGCTGGCTATCGTGTGTTCACGGCTGCCTCTAGCCAGCCCCCCAATTTTTTTTTTTCTTTAATAACACAAACACCATGAGGGCTGGCTATCGTGTATCCACGGCTACCTCTAGCTAGCCCCCCAATTTTTTTTTTCTTTAATAACACAAGCACCATGAGGGCTGGCTATCGTGTGTCCACGGCTGCCTCTAGCCAGCCCCCCAATTTTTTTTTTCTTTAATAACACAAACACCATGAGGGCTGGCTATCGTGTGTTCACGGCTGCCTCTAGCCAGCCCCCCAATTTTTTTTTTCTTTAATAACACAAACACCATGAGGGCTGGCTATCGTGTGTCCACGGCTGCCTCTAGCCAGCCCCCCAAATATTTTTTTTCTTTAATAACACAAACACCATGAGGGCTGGCTATCGTGTGTTCACGGCTGCCTCTAGCCAGCCCCCCAATTTTTTTTTTCTTTAATAACACAAACACCATGAGGGCTGGCTATCGTGTGTTCACGGCTGCCTCTAGCCAGCCCCCCAATTTTTTTTTTCTTTAATAACACAAACACCATGAGGGCTGGCTATCGTGTGTCCACCGCTGCCTCTAGCCAGCCCCCTAATTTTTTTTTTCTTTAATAACACAAACACCATGAGGGCTGGCTATCGTGTGTCCACAGCTGCCTCTAGCCAGCCCCCCAATTTTTTTTTTCTTTAATAACACAAACACCATGAGGGCTGGCTATCGTGTGTTCACGGCTGCCTCTAGCCAGCCCCCCAATTTTTTTTTTTCTTTAATAACACAAACACCATGAGGGCTGGCTATCGTGTGTCTACGGCTGCCTCTAGCCAGCCCCCTAATTTTTTTTTTCTTTAATAACACAAACACCATGAGGGCTGGCTATCGTGTGTCCACAGCTGCCTCTAGCCAGCCCCCCAATTTTTTTTTTCTTTAATAACACAAACACCATGAGGGCTGGCTATCGTGTGTTCACGGCTGCCTCTAGCCAGCCCCCCAATTTTTTTTTTTCTTTAATAACACAAACACCATGAGGGCTGGCTATCGTGTATCCACGGCTACCTCTAGCCAGCCCCCCAATTTTTTTTTTCTTTAATAACACAAGCACCATGAGGGCTGGCTATCGTGTGTCCACGGCTGCCTCTAGCCAGCCCCCCAATTTTTTTTTTCTTTAATAACACAAACACCATGAGGGCTGGCTATCGTGTGTCCACGGCTGCCTCTAGCCAGCCCCCCAATTTTTTTTTTCTTTAATAACACAAGTGTGACACCCCAGGGGTCTGGTTGTCACAGTGATAGAGATATTACGTCTGAGAGCAGGTGGGAGGTCCTTTGGTCAGGGATCCTGTGCATGCCACACCTCCTGCCCAGCCTTGGGAGGGGAAGAACTTCCCCTGTATAAACCCGGGGCTGAGGCAGGGTTAGGGAGTCCAGGAAGAGTAGAGACAAGAGCAGCATAGGAAGCAGCAGAGTCACAAGGAGTCAGGGGCTGGCAGCTAAAGAGCTCGCCCTGACTAAGAAGATTCTTTACCGGACCCGGAGTCCGAGGCTGTGGGGACTAACTTCTACCCAGCAGCAGAATCCGTCAGGCAGGGGATTTCAGGTCCCCTGGCCCAGAAGCCCGAAGGCCCAGTCACACGCGTGGGACCAGCACCGCCATCGTGGAGCGGAAGCCATTAGAAGGCCCCGAGTCACCGGCCATACGGGTGAGCACCACACGGTACACTCAGGGACGTGGGCTACTTACATCAGCTTCTAGCAAGGTAGCCAGAAGAGTACAGTCAGCTTGGGAGGCCTACAACTACGCCTGGCCAGGGGAGATCCCATCTGCTCAAGGACTGACCAGGCCCCGTTCGCTAGCAAGTACTCCGGGAGGGTCTATCGTTGTTACCAGTAAAGACCCTGAACGCTACCATACCGTCTCTGAGTGGTTCCTGCTACCCCCATCATCCACGTCGGCTGCCCTGAGGCCATACCCCTCCCGTTGGGGGTTATACTATCACGCTGCACCATCCTTCCACCGGCCTCAGCGGTCTGCCCTGCAGCAGCAGCCCCCTGGCTGCATTCAACGGGTGGCGTAGTCATCAACCATTTTCTACCGCTAACAGACTGCCGTCCAGTTTGACTCCCTGGGCACGGACCGGGTCACCGCCACGAGACTACAACCCTAAACAGATCCGGCTCCGGGTAAGCTCCCGCGTGCGCAACGCAGCGCGACACAGGCCCAGGGGCGCGTCAACTTTGGCGTAGTCGGCAGGATCACGTGCCCGCAACCACCGGGTACTGCGTGCCTGAAAAGCAAAGACTGTTCAAACTTACCAGTGGTGAAGATTCCCGCCATCGGTGAAGATTCCCGCCATCCGGCGCCATCTTCAGCCTTCTTCCCGCCATCGGTGAAGTTTCCCGCCATCCGGCGCCATCTTCAGCCTTCTTCCCGCCATCCGTGGAGTTTTCCCGCCATTGGACGCCATCTTGAGGACGCCGCGCGGAAGAAGAGGGGCGTGGACTCCGAAAGCGCGCGAGAACTGAAGCCCCGCCTCACGTCCGGACGTTGCGTAAGGTCCTGGAAGGAGCCCAGCAGACGCCGACGTCACAGGAGCGCGACGGAAGGTCCTCAACCCTGACGATCCACTGCGGAGCCGCGGCCTACGGAACAGGATCATCGCAAGGTAGGCCACGGTCCACTAGGGGGGAGGAAGATGTCGGATACGGAGGAGAGCTCCACTGCCTCAACCCCCGCCAGCGCTACCGCTGTTGCAGTTATGCCCTTCACCATGCCCTATATCCCGGGAGCAGCTTGGCTACCCCAGTACTCAGGGGAGTCACATACCCTGCATGACTTTAGAGAAAAGCTGGATAGCCTCTTCCAGGTGTACCCCCTCACAGAAGAGCAAAAAGTGAGCATCCTGGTGGCCCAACTAACTGGGGCAGCCAAAAGGGAAGTAAAATCCTGGCCACCTGGGAGGAAGACTGTCGCAGGGATACTAACCCGGCTGAAGGACACCTTTGATACCCGCACCTCAGCCGAGATTAAACTTAGATTCTACGGGTGCAAGCAGCGAGCGCATGAGAGTATAAGGGACTATGCACTCAACCTACAAGAGGCCCTGAGGGCCATTAAGCAGACCGACCCTAATGGAGTGGGAAACGAGGACAGGCTGTTGACCGAACAATTTATAGAGGGTTTATATTGCAATGCCCACCGCACCCAGTTGCGGGCAATGGCCTTACAGGACCCTCATCTAGAATTTGCACAGTTCAAGGACAGAGCCATCCGGGTGCTCCGAGAACCGGCACCAGGTGGCGTTGTGACCCACAGACGCCCCACTACCACTTACTACCAGGAGGCGGCGCCCTTGTCAGCAGGGCCTGTGGGAGCTGATGCGCAGGCTTTGGACAATGACCCGGCTCCAGACCTACACCATCAGGTCCAAGAGCTAGCTAAAAGCGTTGCTGCGCTAACCCGAACTGTGCAGTCTTTACAGGTTTCCACTCCAGGGAAGATCCAGCTGGCATCCGGACCGGAGGACATCCCGTGGCGTCGACCAAGGAGGACCCCACCGGCCAGAGGAAAACCCAGTGACCGATACAGCGAGGACGGACGACCCATCTGCCGCCGCTGCAATCAACCCGGACATATGGAAAGGTACTGTTCTTTAAACGGGCACAACCTGGGGTAGAGGGCCAACCCCCAGGAAAAAGATCACCAGGCCCATCGAACTGGCGCGACAGATATGTGGGAGGACGTCCAGTCTTGCCTGTGGTACTGGATGGCATTCCCATGAGTGCCCTACTGGACACCGGGTCACAGGTCACCACCATCCCGTACGTGCTCTTCAAGCAGTACTGGAATGACTCGGATATTACCCGCTACCCTGACGACGACTTGAGTATCATCGCCAGCAATGGTCAGCCCGTGCCACAGATCGGATTTAAAGAGGTGACCATCAAAATTGGTAGAGTCGAACTGGCCGCACAGGGACTGATCATTGTAGATATTGACAAACATGAGAGTCACCCAAAAATAACTCTAGGAACTAATGTAATTGAAAATTGTCTTGCAGAGGTGATTTTCCTTTTACAGCAGGTTGCCAAGAATGCCAGCTCCGGCGAGCAGCGGGTGCTCCAGAAAGAGATCCGGGCACTGATGCAACGGCAACAAGTGGAACTCTCCGGCGGTGAGATTGGTAGCGTAAGAATGTGTGACCCTTTTCCTATTGCCATGCCCCCAAAAAGTGAAATGATGATTTGGTGCCGGGCAGCTATTGGTCTGAGAGGTAGAGATTACCAGGCAATGGTAGAACCAGTTTACTCAGACAGTAGGCCCACCATTTTGACAGCACGGGGGGTGGTCAATGTACGCCATGGGAGGGTGCCCGTTCGCATAATAAATATCGGGGAGAGGGAAGTGTACCTGCCCCGGTATGCCACGCTAGCCAAATTATATACCACTAATCAAAATTCTATACAATCTGTGGAACCCTTGCCTCCATCTCACCCGGAGGAAGGTAACGGCTCTAAGAAAGACATGGAGGACTGGTGTCAGCAACTACATCTGGGTACTGACTCCACTCCCTCACACCAGAAACAAGGAGTCTATCGGGTGGTTCAAGAGTATGAGAGAGTGTTTAGTAAACACCCGTTAGACTTCGGGCGAGTCAAGGGGGTAGAACACCGCATCCCCACGGGAGATCATCCTCCCATAAAAGAGAGGTATCGACCCGTACCCCCTGCACATTACCAACACGCCAAGGGGATGCTTAGAGACATGAAGGAGGCTGGGGTAATCCGGGATAGCTGTAGCCCCTGGGCAGCCCCACTAGTTTTAGTCAAAAAGAAAGACAACACCATGAGGATGTGTGTAGATTACCGGAAAATCAACCGTATCACACACAAGGATGCGTACCCCTTACCAAGGATAGAGGAGTCATTGGCTGCTTTAA
Source organism: Phyllobates terribilis (assembly GCF_046119375.1). NCBI lineage: Eukaryota > Metazoa > Chordata > Amphibia > Anura > Dendrobatidae > Phyllobates > Phyllobates terribilis. The sequence continues at coordinate 456,228 of NW_027363418.1, forward strand.
GATCTGCTAACTTCTTCTCTACCTTGGATCTCACTAGCGGGTACTGGCAGGTTCCTGTAGCAGAGGCGGACCGGGAGAAGACCGCATTCACCACCCCGATGGGACTTAGCGAGTTCACCTGCATGCCGTTCGGACTCTGCAACGCCCCAGGAACCTTCCAACGATTAATGGAGTGCTGTCTGGGCCACAGAAACTTCGAGACGGTCCTGTTGTACCTGGACGATGTCATCGTATACTCCAAAACTTATGAGGACCACCTGAAACACCTGGCGGAGGTGTTCGAAGCTCTGGCGAGTTACGGCCTAAAGGTGAAACCCTCCAAGTGTCACCTCCTGAAACCAAAGGTGCAATACCTGGGACACGTGGTGAGCGCTGACGGAGTGGCTCCCGACCCCGATAAGATCACCGCAATCAAAGGATGGCCAAGCCCTTCCAGCGTAAAAGAAGTGCGGCAGTTCCTAGGGTTGGTAGGCTACTACCGAAGGTTTATTCCCGGTTTCACCAAAAAGGCGGCGCCTATGCAGGACCTCCTGATAGGCCAGTCCCGGAAGGCCAAGAACCAGAAGCCGCCCTTCAAATGGGAAGAGCTAGAGGAAGAGTCCTTCCGCCAGCTGAAGATGGCCCTCACGGGGGATGAAATCTTGGCGTATCCGGACTATAGCCAGCCCTTCATCCTCTACACCGACGCCAGTAACGTCGGGCTAGGAGCCGTACTGTCCCAGATTCAGCAGGGGAAAGAACGAGTAATCGCCTATGCCAGCCGAAAACTGCGACCCACCGAAAGGAATCCCGAGAATTATAGCTCATTTAAGCTAGAGTTCCTGGCCGTGGTATGGGCAGTCACCGAGCGCTTTAAGCATTACCTCGCTTCTTCCCGGTTCACCGTATACACGGATAACAACCCGCTGACACACCTGGACACGGCAAGACTCGGTGCCCTGGAGCAGAGGTGGATGGCCCGTCTGTCCAACTACGAGTTCACAATTAAATACCGGGCAGGGCGCTCCAATACCAACGCGGACGCCCTGTCCAGGATGCCCAACCTGCCGGACGGAGGAGAAGATCCGGAGGGACTGGAAGAAGTTGAACTCCCTGCGTTCCACCGTCATGGGACTATCCAGTATTCCCACCGGGTAAGGAGTAAGCAGGCTGCTACGTTGAACCCCTTACCTCACTACAACTGGGCGGAAACGCAAGACAGCGACCCTGCCGTCCGACTGGTGAAGGAGATGCTGACTCGCCCGGAGGCTAGCCTGGAATCAGACGCTCCAGAGGAAGCCAAACAACTATGGGCAGAGAAGAGTCGACTGTTCCTTTACAAGGGGAAGTTGTGCCGCAGAATGGTTAACTCCAGGACGCATGAACTACTCTGGCAAGTAGTGGTGCCACGAAGAGACGCAGCCATGGTGATGGAGGCATACCACGACGGAGCTGGACACTTCGGGTGGAAAAAGCTGGAGTTCCTGCTGCGCGAGCGGTTCCACTGGGTAGGCATGAGGGGAACCATCGAGAAGTGGTGCAGAGACTGTGGCCCGTGCAATCTGAGAAGGAAGGACCGGGCCAGCCAGAAGACTCCCCTGCAGTCCATCGTCACCCGGCAACCGTTGGAACTGGTAGCCTTGGATCATGTAAAACTGACCCCCAGCAGAAGTGGCTACGTCTACGCGTTAACCATCGTGGATCATTACTCCCGGTTTCTGGTTGTCGTCCCCGTCAAGGACTTAACGGCTCGAACAGCAGCTAGAGCCTTCCAGCAGCACTTTTGCCGTCCACACGGGTACCCGGACCAAGTGCTGACGGACCAGGGACCTGCCTTTGAAGCGGAGGTCTTCCAGGAATTCTGCAATCTGTATGGCTGCCGGAAGATAAGGACGACACCCTACCATCCGCAAACTAATGGACTTTGTGAGAAAATGAACCAGGTGGTAATGGATCTTCTAAAAACGTTGCCCCTGGAAGAACGCAGTCTGTGGCCTGAGAAGTTGCCCGATCTGGTGGACCTATACAACCACATCCCGGTAGGTTCCACCAACTGTACCCCGGCTTACCTAATGAGGGCAAGACCTGGTAAGTTACCTGTTGACCTGGAAATGGGAGTCCTGACGCCCGAGGACACTTCACCAGAAACAGACTGGGACACAGAGAGGCAGCAGCAGTACCGGAAAGTACAGGAGAGCGTGGAGCGAAGTCTCTGTCAGGCTAGGGAAAGACAAGAGAAGACTTACAACCAGTATGCTCCCGCTGTTCCCCTGGTACCCGGAGAGCAGGTCTTGAAGAGGAAGAGACGGCTCCACAAGTTGGACGACCAGTGGGAGAAGGACCCGTACACCGTACTGCCCTCAAGCCACGAGAACCCGAAGGTCTGTACCATCAGTAAAGACGGAGGGGAAACCACAGCCATTGTATCCCGGGACCACCTGAAGAAGTGCCCCGAACAACTGAGGAACCCTGAGGAGGAACAGGAAGACCATCGACCCGTGGAAGAAAGGGAAGATATGGTTAGTACCGTGCTCGGGGACTTCCCTCGGTCTTGGACTCAAGTCAATGGTGCAGTTGTGGTACCCGTACTCACCTTCCTCCAACCATCATCCCAAGAACCTACGGAGCAACGGGTAGAGCTGGAAGAGCAGCCGGTCCAGGAGGCAGAAGACTCCACCCAAGCGGAACAGGAGAATCCACCCTCTGCTTATAGTGAGCCTGCCGTACCCCTAGTGAGACAAAGAGCCGGTAGACAGCTGCCCAGTTTACCCTTGACAGCTCCTACACCCTGTAGTTCAGGGCCAGACAGTCAGCTCCGTAGGTCCACTAGGGCCACTAGAGGCCAGTTACCCGCACGTTGGAGGATCTAAATGTTTAAGTTGTTTTACAATGTTTACCTGTTTATTGTTGCTTGTGTGTAATTTTGTGTTTCTAGTTGTTTTTAGGAGTCTTCGGTGGATTTACCGGGAATCCTTTGTATATAGTTGGAGCGTAACCCAGGATGGACTAGAGACTGTTAAGGACTCGGGGTAGGACAGACCCCTACCTGGTTACGTCTCCCTGTGTTGGTGAAATGGACACCTTTGCTTTTCTTCAAAGACTGCACCCGGTTGCGGACATCCGTGACCATCTTATTGTGTTTCCTTATTGTATTTTATTGTTCTTTGATATACCTTTTTATATTTTTCTAAAAAGTGTTTAGTCCCGGAGTACTAAATTTCACTAGGGGGGAGTGTGACACCCCAGGGGTCTGGTTGTCACAGTGATAGAGATATTACGTCTGAGAGCAGGTGGGAGGTCCTTTGGTCAGGGATCCTGTGCATGCCACACCTCCTGCCCAGCCTTGGGAGGGGAAGAACTTCCCCTGTATAAACCCGGGGCTGAGGCAGGGTTAGGGAGTCCAGGAAGAGTAGAGACAAGAGCAGCATAGGAAGCAGCAGAGTCACAAGGAGTCAGGGGCTGGCAGCTAAAGAGCTCGCCCTGACTAAGAAGATTCTTTACCGGACCCGGAGTCCGAGGCTGTGGGGACTAACTTCTACCCAGCAGCAGAATCCGTCAGGCAGGGGATTTCAGGTCCCCTGGCCCAGAAGCCCGAAGGCCCAGTCACACGCGTGGGACCAGCACCGCCATCGTGGAGCGGAAGCCATTAGAAGGCCCCGAGTCACCGGCCATACGGGTGAGCACCACACGGTACACTCAGGGACGTGGGCTACTTACATCAGCTTCTAGCAAGGTAGCCAGAAGAGTACAGTCAGCTTGGGAGGCCTACAACTACGCCTGGCCAGGGGAGATCCCATCTGCTCAAGGACTGACCAGGCCCCGTTCGCTAGCAAGTACTCCGGGAGGGTCTATCGTTGTTACCAGTAAAGACCCTGAACGCTACCATACCGTCTCTGAGTGGTTCCTGCTACCCCCATCATCCACGTCGGCTGCCCTGAGGCCATACCCCTCCCGTTGGGGGTTATACTATCACGCTGCACCATCCTTCCACCGGCCTCAGCGGTCTGCCCTGCAGCAGCAGCCCCCTGGCTGCATTCAACGGGTGGCGTAGTCATCAACCATTTTCTACCGCTAACAGACTGCCGTCCAGTTTGACTCCCTGGGCACGGACCGGGTCACCGCCACGAGACTACAACCCTAAACAGATCCGGCTCCGGGTAAGCTCCCGCGTGCGCAACGCAGCGCGACACAGGCCCAGGGGCGCGTCACAAACACCATGAGGGCTGGCTATCGTGTGTTCACGGCTGCCTCTAGCCAGCCCCCCAATTTTTTTTTTCTTTAATAACACAAACACCATGAGGGCTGGCTATCGTGTGTCCACGGCTGCCTCTAGCCAGCCCCCCAAATATTTTTTTTCTTTAATAACACAAACACCATGAGGGCTGGCTATCGTGTGTTCACGGCTGCCTCTAGCCAGCCCCCCAATTTTTTTTTTCTTTAATAACACAAACACCATGAGGGCTGGCTATCGTGTGTTCACGGCTGCCTCTAGCCAGCCCCCCAATTTTTTTTTTCTTTAATAACACAAACACCATGAGGGCTGGCTATCGTGTGTCCACCGCTGCCTCTAGCCAGCCCCCTAATTTTTTTTTTCTTTAATAACACAAACACCATGAGGGCTGGCTATCGTGTGTCCACAGCTGCCTCTAGCCAGCCCCCCAATTTTTTTTTTCTTTAATAACACAAACACCATGAGGGCTGGCTATCGTGTGTTCACGGCTGCCTCTAGCCAGCCCCCCAATTTTTTTTTTTCTTTAATAACACAAACACCATGAGGGCTGGCTATCGTGTGTCTACGGCTGCCTCTAGCCAGCCCCCTAATTTTTTTTTTCTTTAATAACACAAACACCATGAGGGCTGGCTATCGTGTGTCCACAGCTGCCTCTAGCCAGCCCCCCAATTTTTTTTTTCTTTAATAACACAAACACCATGAGGGCTGGCTATCGTGTGTTCACGGCTGCCTCTAGCCAGCCCCCCAATTTTTTTTTTTTCTTTAATAACACAAACACCATGAGGGCTGGCTATCGTGTATCCACGGCTACCTCTAGCCAGCCCCCCAATTTTTTTTTTCTTTAATAACACAAGCACCATGAGGGCTGGCTATCGTGTGTCCACGGCTGCCTCTAGCCAGCCCCCCAATTTTTTTTTTCTTTAATAACACAAACACCATGAGGGCTGGCTATCGTGTGTCCACGGCTGCCTCTAGCCAGCCCCCCAATTTTTTTTTTCTTTAATAACACAAACACCATGAGGGCTGACTATCGTGTGTTCACGGCTGCCTCTAGCCAGCCCCCCAATTTTTTTTTTCTTTAATAACACAAACACCATGAGGGCTGGCTATCGTGTGTCCACGGCTGCCTCTAGCCAGCCCCCCAATTTTTTTTTTCTTTAATAACACAAACACCATGAGGGCTGGCTATCGTGTGTTCACGGCTGCCTCTAGCCAGCCCCCCAATTTTTTTTTCTTTAATAACACAAACACCATGAGGGCTGGCTATCGTGTGTCCACGGCTGCCTCTAGCCAGCCCCCCAAATATTTTTTTTCTTTAATAACAAAAACACCATGAGGGCTGGCTATCGTGTGTTCACGGCTGCCTCTAGCCAGCCCCCCAATTTTTTTTTTCTTTAATAACACAAACATCATGAGGGCTGGCTATCGTGTGTTCACGGATGCCTCTAGCCAGCCCCCCAATTTTTTTTTTTCTTTAATAACACAAACACCATGAGGGCTGGCTATCGTGTATCCACGGCTACCTCTAGCCAGCCCCCCAATTTTTTTTTTCTTTAATAACACAAGCACCATGAGGGCTGGCTATCGTGTGTCCACGGCTGCCTCTAGCCAGCCCCCCAATTTTTTTTTTCTTTAATAACACAAACACCATGAGGGCTGGCTATCGTGTGTTCACGGCTGCCTCTAGCCAGCCCCCCAATTTTTTTTTTCTTTAATAACACAAACACCATGAGGGCTGGCTATCGTGTGTTCACGGCTGCCTCTAGCCAGCCCCCCAATTTTTTTTTTTCTTTAATAACACAAACACCATGAGGGCTGGCTATCGTGTGTCCATGGCTGCCTCTAGCCAGCCCCCTAATTTTTTTTTTCTTTAATAACACAAACACCATGAGGGCTGGCTATCGTGTGTCCACAGCTGCCTCTAGCCAGCCCCCCAATTTTTTTTTTCTTTAATAACACAAACACCATGAGGGCTGGCTATCGTGTGTTCACGGCTGCCTCTAGCCAGCCCCCCAATTTTTTTTTTTTCTTTAATAACACAAACACCATGAGGGCTGGCTATCGTGTATCCACGGCTACCTCTAGCCAGCCCCCCAATTTTTTTTTCTTTAATAACACAAGCACCATGAGGGCTGGCTATCGTGTGTCTACGGCTGCCTCTAGCCAGCCCCCCAATTTTTTTTTTCTTTAATAACACAAACACCATGAGGGCTGGCTATCGTGTGTCCACGGCTGCCTCTAGCCAGCCCCCCAATTTTTTTTTTCTTTAATAACACAAACACCATGAGGGCTGACTATCGTGTGTTCACGGCTGCCTCTAGCCAGCCCCCCAATTTTTTTTTTCTTTAATAACACAAACACCATGAGGGCTGGCTATCGTGTGTGCACGGCTGCCTCTAGCCAGCCCCCCAATTTTTTTTTTCTTTAATAACACAAACACCATGAGGGCTGGCTATCGTGTGTTCACGGCTGCCTCTAGCCAGCCCCCCAATTTTTTTTTCTTTAATAACACAAACACCATGAGGGCTGGCTATCGTGTGTCCACGGCTGCCTCTAGCCAGCCCCCCAAATATTTTTTTTCTTTAATAACACAAACACCATGAGGGCTGGCTATCGTGTGTTCACGGCTGCCTCTAGCCAGCTCCCCAATTTTTTTTTTCTTTAATAACACAAACACCATGAGGGCTGGCTATCGTGTGTTCACGGATGCCTCTAGCCAGCCCCCCAATTTTTTTTTTCTTTAATAACACAAACACCATGAGGGCTGGCTATCGTGTATCCACGGCTACCTCTAGCCAGCCCCCCAATTTTTTTTTTCTTTAATAACACAAGCACCATGTGGGCTGGCTATCGTGTGTCCACGGCTGCCTCTAGCCAGCCCCCCAATTTTTTTTTTTCTTTAATAACACAAACACCATGAGGGCTGGCTATCGTGTGTTCACGGCTGCCTCTAGCCAGCCCCCCAATTTTTTTTTTCTTTAATAACACAAACACCATGAGGGCTGGCTATCGTGTGTCCACGGCTGCCTCTAGCCAGCCCCCCAAATATTTTTTTTCTTTAATAACACAAACACCATGAGGGCTGGCTATCGTGTGTTCACGGCTGCCTCTAGCCAGCCCCCCAATTTTTTTTTTCTTTAATAACACAAACACCATGAGGGCTGGCTATCGTGTGTTCACGGCTGCCTCTAGCCAGCCCCCCAATTTTTTTTTTCTTTAATAACACAAACACCATGAGGGCTGGCTATCGTGTGTCCACCGCTGCCTCTAGCCAGCCCCCTAATTTTTTTTTTCTTTAATAACACAAACACCATGAGGGCTGGCTATCGTGTGTCCACAGCTGCCTCTAGCCAGCCCCCCAATTTTTTTTTCTTTAAATAACACAAACACCATGAGGGCTGGCTATCGTGTGTTCACGGCTGCCTCTAGCCAGCCCCCCAATTTTTTTTTTCTTTAATAACACAAACACCATGAGGGCTGGCTATCGTGTGTCCACGGCTGCCTCTAGCCAGCCCCCCAAATATTTTTTTTCTTTAATAACACAAACACCATGAGGGCTGGCTATCGTGTGTTCACGGCTGCCTCTAGCCAGCCCCCCAATTTTTTTTTTCTTTAATAACACAAACACCATGAGGGCTGGCTATCGTGTGTTCACGGCTGCCTCTAGCCAGCCCCCCAATTTTTTTTTTCTTTAATAACACAAACACCACGAGGGCTGGCTATCGTGTGTCCACCGCTGCCTCTAGCCAGCCCCCTAATTTTTTTTTTCTTTAATAACACAAACACCATGAGGGCTGGCTATCGTGTGTCCACAGCTGCCTCTAGCCAGCCCCCCAATTTTTTTTTCTTTAATAACACAAACACCATGAGGGCTGGCTATCGTGTGTTCACGGCTGCCTCTAGCCAGCCCCCCAATTTTTTTTTTCTTTAATAACACAAACACCATGAGGGCTGGCTATCGTGTGCCCACGGCTGCCTCTAGCCAGCCCCCTAATTTTTTTTTTCTTTAATAACACAAACACCATGAGGGCTGGCTATCGTGTGTCCACAGCTGCCTCTAGCCAGCCCCCCAATTTTTTTTTTCTTTAATAACACAAACACCATGAAGGCTGGCTATCGTGTGTCCACCGCTGCCTCTAGCCAGCCCCCTAATTTTTTTTTTCTTTAATAACACAAACACCATGAGGGCTGGCTATCGTGTGTCCACAGCTGCCTCTAGCCAGCCCCCCAATTTTTTTTTCTTTAATAACACAAACACCATGAGGGCTGGCTATCGTGTGTTCACGGCTGCCTCTAGCCAGCCCCCCAATTTTTTTTTTTCTTTAATAACACAAACACCATGAGGGCTGGCTATCGTGTATCCACGGCTGCCTCTAGCCAGCCCCCTAATTTTTTTTTTCTTTAATAACACAAACACCATGAGGGCTGGCTATCGTGTGTCCACAGCTGCCTCTAGCCAGCCCCCCAATTTTTTTTTTCTTTAATAACACAAACACCATGAAGGCTGGCTATCGTGTGTTCACGGCTGCCTCTAGCCAGCCCCCCAATTTTTTTTTTTCTTTAATAACACAAACACCATGAGGGCTGGCTATCGTGTATCCACGGCTACCTCTAGCTAGCCCCCCAATTTTTTTTTTCTTTAATAACACAAGCACCATGAGGGCTGGCTATCGTGTGTCCACGGCTGCCTCTAGCCAGCCCCCCAATTTTTTTTTTCTTTAATAACACAAACACCATGAGGGCTGGCTATCGTGTGTTCACGGCTGCCTCTAGCCAGCCCCCCAATTTTTTTTTTCTTTAATAACACAAACACCATGAGGGCTGGCTATCGTGTGTCCACGGCTGCCTCTAGCCAGCCCCCCAAATATTTTTTTTCTTTAATAACACAAACACCATGAGGGCTGGCTATCGTGTGTCTACGGCTGCCTCTAGCCAGCCCCCTAATTTTTTTTTTCTTTAATAACACAAACACCATGAGGGCTGGCTATCGTGTGTCCACAGCTGCCTCTAGCCAGCCCCCCAATTTTTTTTTTCTTTAATAACACAAACACCATGAGGGCTGGCTATCGTGTGTTCACGGCTGCCTCTAGCCAGCCCCCCAATTTTTTTTTTTTCTTTAATAACACAAACACCATGAGGGCTGGCTATCGTGTATCCACGGCTACCTCTAGCCAGCCCCCCAATTTTTTTTTTCTTTAATAACACAAGCACCATGAGGGCTGGCTATCGTGTGTCCACGGCTGCCTCTAGCCAGCCCCCCAATTTTTTTTTTCTTTAATAACACAAACACCATGAGGGCTGGCTATCGTGTGTCCACGGCTGCCTCTAGCCAGCCCCCCAATTTTTTTTTTCTTTAATAACACAAACACCATGAGGGCTGGCTATCGTGTGTTCACGGCTGCCTCTAGCCAGCCCCCCAATTTTTTTTTTCTTTAATAACACAAACACCATGAGGGCTGGCTATCGTGTGTCCACGGCTGCCTCTAGCCAGCCCCCCAAATATTTTTTTTCTTTAATAACACAAACACCATGAGGGCTGGCTATCGTGTGTTCACGGCTGCCTCTAGCCAGCCCCCCAATTTTTTTTTTCTTTAATAACACAAACACCATGAGGGCTGGCTATCGTGTGTTCACGGCTGCCTCTAGCCAGCCCCCCAATTTTTTTTTTCTTTAATAACACAAACACCATGAGGGCTGGCTATCGTGTGTCCACCGCTGCCTCTAGCCAGCCCCCTAATTTTTTTTTTCTTTAATAACACAAACACCATGAGGGCTGGCTATCGTGTGTCCACAGCTGCCTCTAGCCAGCCCCCCAATTTTTTTTTTCTTTAATAACACAAACACCATGAGGGCTGGCTATCGTGTGTTCACGGCTGCCTCTAGCCAGCCCCCCAATTTTTTTTTTTCTTTAATAACACAAACACCATGAGGGCTGGCTATCGTGTGTCTACGGCTGCCTCTAGCCAGCCCCCTAATTTTTTTTTTCTTTAATAACACAAACACCATGAGGGCTGGCTATCGTGTGTCCACAGCTGCCTCTAGCCAGCCCCCCAATTTTTTTTTTCTTTAATAACACAAACACCATGAGGGCTGGCTATCGTGTGTTCACGGCTGCCTCTAGCCAGCCCCCCAATTTTTTTTTTTCTTTAATAACACAAACACCATGAGGGCTGGCTATCGTGTATCCACGGCTACCTCTAGCCAGCCCCCCAATTTTTTTTTTCTTTAATAACACAAGCACCATGAGGGCTGGCTATCGTGTGTCCACGGCTGCCTCTAGCCAGCCCCCCAATTTTTTTTTTCTTTAATAACACAAATACCATGAGGGCTGGCTATCGTGTGTCCACAGCTGCCTCTAGCCAGCCCCCCAATTTTTTTTTTCTTTAATAACACAAACACCATGAGGGCTGACTATCGTGTGTTCACGGCTGCCTCTAGCCAGCCCCCCAATTTTTTTTTTCTTTAATAACACAAACACCATGAGGGCTGGCTATCGTGTGTCCACGGCTGCCTCTAGCCAGCCCCCCAATTTTTTTTTTCTTTAATAACACAAACACCATGAGGGCTGGCTATCGTGTGTTCACGGCTGCCTCTAGCCAGCCCCCCAATTTTTTTTTCTTTAATAACACAAACACCATGAGGGCTGGCTATCGTGTGTCCACGGCTGCCTCTAGCCAGCCCCCCAAATATTTTTTTTCTTTAATAACAAAAACACCATGAGGGCTGGCTATCGTGTGTTCACGGCTGCCTCTAGCCAGCCCCCCAATTTTTTTTTTCTTTAATAACACAAACATCATGAGGGCTGGCTATCGTGTGTTCACGGATGCCTCTAGCCAGCCCCCCAATTTTTTTTTTTCTTTAATAACACAAACACCATGAGGGCTGGCTATCGTGTATCCACGGCTACCTCTAGCCAGCCCCCCAATTTTTTTTTTCTTTAATAACACAAGCACCATGAGGGCTGGCTATCGTGTGTCCACGGCTGCCTCTAGCCAGCCCCCCAATTTTTTTTTTCTTTAATAACACAAACACCATGAGGGCTGGCTATCGTGTGTTCACGGCTGCCTCTAGCCAGCCCCCCAATTTTTTTTTTCTTTAATAACACAAACACCATGAGGGCTGGCTATCGTGTGTTCACGGCTGCCTCTAGCCAGCCCCCCAATTTTTTTTTTTCTTTAATAACACAAACACCATGAGGGCTGGCTATCGTGTGTCCATGGCTGCCTCTAGCCAGCCCCCTAATTTTTTTTTTCTTTAATAACACAAACACCATGAGGGCTGGCTATCGTGTGTCCACAGCTGCCTCTAGCCAGCCCCCCAATTTTTTTTTTCTTTAATAACACAAACACCATGAGGGCTGGCTATCGTGTGTTCACGGCTGCCTCTAGCCAGCCCCCCAATTTTTTTTTTTTCTTTAATAACACAAACACCATGAGGGCTGGCTATCGTGTATCCACGGCTACCTCTAGCCAGCCCCCCAATTTTTTTTTCTTTAATAACACAAGCACCATGAGGGCTGGCTATCGTGTGTCCACGGCTGCCTCTAGCCAGCCCCCCAATTTTTTTTTTCTTTAATAACACAAACACCATGAGGGCTGGCTATCGTGTGTCCACGGCTGCCTCTAGCCAGCCCCCCAATTTTTTTTTTCTTTAATAACACAAACACCATGAGGGCTGACTATCGTGTGTTCACGGCTGCCTCTAGCCAGCCCCCCAATTTTTTTTTTCTTTAATAACACAAACACCATGAGGGCTGGCTATCGTGTGTGCACGGCTGCCTCTAGCCAGCCCCCCAATTTTTTTTTTCTTTAATAACACAAACACCATGAGGGCTGGCTATCGTGTGTTCACGGCTGCCTCTAGCCAGCCCCCCAATTTTTTTTTCTTTAATAACACAAACACCATGAGGGCTGGCTATCGTGTGTCCACGGCTGCCTCTAGCCAGCCCCCCAAATATTTTTTTTCTTTAATAACACAAACACCATGAGGGCTGGCTATCGTGTGTTCACGGCTGCCTCTAGCCAGCTCCCCAATTTTTTTTTTCTTTAATAACACAAACACCATGAGGGCTGGCTATCGTGTGTTCACGGATGCCTCTAGCCAGCCCCCCAATTTTTTTTTTCTTTAATAACACAAACACCATGAGGGCTGGCTATCGTGTATCCACGGCTACCTCTAGCCAGCCCCCCAATTTTTTTTTTCTTTAATAACACAAGCACCATGTGGGCTGGCTATCGTGTGTCCACGGCTGCCTCTAGCCAGCCCCCCAATTTTTTTTTTTCTTTAATAACACAAACACCATGAGGGCTGGCTATCGTGTGTTCACGGCTGCCTCTAGCCAGCCCCCCAATTTTTTTTTTCTTTAATAACACAAACACCATGAGGGCTGGCTATCGTGTGTCCACGGCTGCCTCTAGCCAGCCCCCCAAATATTTTTTTTCTTTAATAACACAAACACCATGAGGGCTGGCTATCGTGTGTTCACGGCTGCCTCTAGCCAGCCCCCCAATTTTTTTTTTCTTTAATAACACAAACACCATGAGGGCTGGCTATCGTGTGTTCACGGCTGCCTCTAGCCAGCCCCCCAATTTTTTTTTTCTTTAATAACACAAACACCATGAGGGCTGGCTATCGTGTGTCCACCGCTGCCTCTAGCCAGCCCCCTAATTTTTTTTTTCTTTAATAACACAAACACCATGAGGGCTGGCTATCGTGTGTCCACAGCTGCCTCTAGCCAGCCCCCCAATTTTTTTTTCTTTAATAACACAAACACCATGAGGGCTGGCTATCGTGTGTTCACGGCTGCCTCTAGCCAGCCCCCCAATTTTTTTTTTCTTTAATAACACAAACACCATGAGGGCTGGCTATCGTGTGTCCACGGCTGCCTCTAGCCAGCCCCCCAAATATTTTTTTTCTTTAATAACACAAACACCATGACGGCTGGCTATCGTGTGTTCACGGCTGCCTCTAGCCAGCCCCCCAATTTTTTTTTTCTTTAATAACACAAACACCATGAGGGCTGGCTATCGTGTGTTCACGGCTGCCTCTAGCCAGCCCCCCAATTTTTTTTTTCTTTAATAACACAAACACCATGAGGGCTGGCTATCGTGTGTCCACCGTTGCCTCTAGCCAGCCCCCTAATTTTTTTTTTCTTTAATAACACAAACACCATGAGGGCTGGCTATCGTGTGTCCACAGCTGCCTCTAGCCAGCCCCCCAATTTTTTTTTCTTTAATAACACAAACACCATGAGGGCTGGCTATCGTGTGTTCACGGCTGCGTCTAGCCAGCCCCCCAATTTTTTTTTTTCTTTAATAACACAAACACCATGAGGGCTGGCTATCGTGTATCCACGGCTACCTCTAGCTAGCCCCCCAATTTTTTTTTTCTTTAATAACACAAGCACCATGAGGGCTGGCTATCGTGTGTCCACGGCTGCCTCTAGCCAGCCCCCCAATTTTTTTTTTCTTTAATAACACAAACACCATGAGGGCTGGCTATCGTGTGTTCACGGCTGCCTCTAGCCAGCCCCCCAATTTTTTTTTTCTTTAATAACACAAACACCATGAGGGCTGGCTATCGTTTGTCCACGGCTGCCTCTAGCCAGCCCCCCAAATATTTTTTTTCTTTAATAACACAAACACCATGAGGGCTGGCTATCGTGTGTTCACGGCTGCCTCTAGCCAGCCCCCCAATTTTTTTTTTCTTTAATAACACAAACACCATGAGGGCTGGCTATCGTGTGTTCACGGCTGCCTCTAGCCAGCCCCCCAATTTTTTTTTTCTTTAATAACACAAACACCATGAGGGCTGGCTATCGTGTGTCCACCGCTGCCTCTAGCCAGCCCCCTAATTTTTTTTTTCTTTAATAACACAAACACCATGAGGGCTGGCTATCGTGTGTCCACAGCTGCCTCTAGCCAGCCCCCCAATTTTTTTTTTCTTTAATAACACAAACACCATGAGGGCTGGCTATCGTGTGTTCACGGCTGCCTCTAGCCAGCCCCCCAATTTTTTTTTTCTTTAATAACACAAACACCATGAGGGCTGGCTATCGTGTGCCCACGGCTGCCTCTAGCCAGCCCTCTAATTTTTTTTTTCTTTAATAACACAAACACCATGAGGGCTGGCTATCGTGTGTCCACAGCTGCCTCTAGCCAGCCCCCCAATTTTTTTTTTCTTTAATAACACAAACACCATGAAGGCTGGCTATCGTGTGTTCACGGCTGCCTCTAGCCAGCCCCCCAATTTTTTTTTTTCTTTAATAACACAAACACCATGAGGGCTGGCTATCGTGTATCCACGGCTACCTCTAGCCAGCCCCCCAATTTTTTTTTTCTTTAATAACACAAGCACCATGAGGGCTGGCTATCGTGTGTCCACGGCTGCCTCTAGCCAGCCCCCCAATTTTTTTTTTCTTTAATAACACAAACACCATGAGGGCTGGCTATCGTGTGTCCACGGCTGCCTCTAGCCAGCCCCCCAATTTTTTTTTTCTTTAATAACACAAACACCATGAGGGCTGGCTATCGTGTGTTCACGGCTGCCTCTAGCCAGCCCCCCATTTTTTTTTTTCTTTAATAACACAAACACCATGAGGGCTGGCTATCGTGTGTCCACGGCTGCCTCTAGCCAGCCCCCCAAATATTTTTTTTCTTTAATAACACAAACACCATGAGGGCTGGCTATCGTGTGTTCACGGCTGCCTCTAGTCAGCCCACCAATTTTTTTTTTCTTTAATAACACAAACACCATGAGTGCTGGCTATCGTGTGTTCACAGATGCCTCTAGCCAGCCCCCCAATTTTTTTTTTTTCTTTAATAACACAAACACCATGAGGGCTGGCTATCGTGTATCCACGGCTACCTCTAGCCAGCCCCCCAATTTTTTTTTTCTTTAATAACACAAGCACCATGAGGGCTGGCTATCGTGTGTCCACGGCTGCCTCTAGCCAGCCCCCCAATTTTTTTTTTTCTTTAATAACACAAACACCATGAGGGCTGGCTATCGTGTGTTCACGGCTGCCTCTAGCCAGCCCCCCAATTTTTTTTTTCTTTAATAACACAAACACCATGAGGGCTGGCTATCGTGTGTCCACGGCTGCCTCTAGCCAGCCCCCCAAATATTTTTTTTCTTTAATAACACAAACACCATGAGGGCTGGCTATCGTGTGTTCACGGCTGCCTCTAGCCAGCCCCCCAATTTTTTTTTTTCTTTAATAACACAAACACCATGAGGGCTGGCTATCGTGTGTCCACGGCTGCCTCTAGCCAGCCCCCTAATTTTTTTTTTCTTTAATAACACAAACACCATGAGGGCTGGCTATCGTGTGTCCACAGCTGCCTCTAGCCAGCCCCCCAATTTTTTTTTTCTTTAATAACACAAACACCATGAGGGCTGGCTATAGTGTGTTCACGGCTGCCTCTAGCCAGCCCCCCAATTTTTTTTTTTCTTTAATAACACAAACACCATGAGGGCTGGCTATCGTGTGTCCACGGCTGCCTCTAGCCAGCCCCCTAATTTTTTTTTTCTTTAATAACACAAACACCATGAGGGCTGGCTATCGTGTGTCCACAGCTGCCTCTAGCCAGCCCCCCAATTTTTTTTTTCTTTAATAACACAAACACCATGAGGGCTGGCTATCGTGTGTTCACGGCTGCCTCTAGCCAGCCCTCCAATTTTTTTTTTTCTTTAATAACACAAACACCATGAGGGCTGGCTATCGTGTATCCACGGCTACCTCTAGCCAGCCCCCCAATTTTTTTTTTCTTTAATAACACAAGCACCATGAGGGCTGGCTATCGTGTGTCCACGGCTGCCTCTAGCCAGCCCCCCAATTTTTTTTTTCTTTAATAACACAAACACCATGAGGGCTGGCTATCGTGTGTCCACGGCTGCCTCTAGCCAGCCCCCCAATTTTTTTTTTCTTTAATAACACAAACACCATGAGGGCTGACTATCGTGTGTTCACGGCTGCCTCTAGCCAGCCCCCCAATTTTTTTTTTCTTTAATAACACAAACACCATGAGGGCTGGCTATCGTGTGTCCACGGCTGCCTCTAGCCAGCCCCCCAATTTTTTTTTTCTTTAATAACACAAACACCATGAGGGCTGGCTATCGTGTGTTCACGGCTGCCTCTAGCCAGCCCCCCAATTTTTTTTTTCTTTAATAACACAAACACCATGAGGGCTGGCTATCGTGTGTCCACGGCTGCCTCTAGCCAGCCCCCCAAATATTTTTTTTCTTTAATAACACAAACAACATGAGGGCTGGCTATCGTGTGTTCACGGCTGCCTCTAGCCAGCCCCCCAATTTTTTTTTTCTTTAATAACACAAACACCATGAGGGCTGGCTATCGTGTGTTCACGGATGCCTCTAGCCAGCCCCCCAATTTTTTTTTTTATTTAATAACACAAACACCATGAGGGCTGGCTATCGTGTATCCACGGCTACCTCTAGCCAGCCCCCCAATTTTTTTTTTCTTTAATAACACAAGCACCATGAGGGCTGGCTATCGTGTGTCCACGGCTGCCTCTAGCCAGCCCCCCAATTTTTTTTTTTCTTTAATAACACAAACACCATGAGGGCTGGCTATCGTGTGTTCACGGCTGCCTCTAGCCAGCCCCCCAATTTTTTTTTTCTTTAATAACACAAACACCATGAGGGCTGGCTATCGTGTGTCCACGGCTGCCTCTAGCCAGCCCCCCAAATATTTTTTTTCTTTAATAACACAAACACCATGAGGGCTGGCTATCGTGTGTTCACGGCTGCCTCTAGCCAGCCCCCCAATTTTTTTTTTCTTTAATAACACAAACACCATGAGGGCTGGCTATCGTGTGTTCACGGCTGCCTCTAGCCAGCCCCCCAATTTTTTTTTTTCTTTAATAACACAAACACCATGAGGGCTGGCTATCATGTGTCCACGGCTGCCTCTAGCCAGCCCCCTAAATTTTTTTTTCTTTAATAACACAAACACCATGAGGGCTGGCTATCGTGTGTCCACAGCTGCCTCTAGCCAGCCCCCCAATTTTTTTTTTCTTTAATAACACAAACACCATGAGGGCTGGCTATCGTGTGTTCACGGCTGCCTCTAGCCAGCCCCCCAATTTTTTTTTTTCTTTAATAACACAAACACCATGAGGGCTGGCTATCGTGTGTCCACGGCTGCCTCTAGCCAGCCCCCTAATTTTTTTTTTCTTTAATAACACAAACACCATGAGGGCTGGCTATCGTGTGTCCACAGCTGCCTCTAGCCAGCCCCCCAATTTTTTTTTTCTTTAATAACACAAACACCATGAGGGCTGGCTATTGTGTGTTCACGGCTGCCTCTAGCCAGCCCCCCAATTTTTTTTTTCTTTAATAACACAAACACCATAAGGGCTGGCTATCGTGTATCCACGGCTACCTCTAGCCAGCCCCCCAATTTTTTTTTTCTTTAATAACACAAGCACCATGAGGGCTGGCTATCGTGTGTCTACGGCTGCCTCTAGCCAGCCCCCCAATTTTCTTTTTCTTTAATAACACAAACACCATGAGGGCTGGCTATCGTGTGTACACGGCTGCCTCTAGCCAGCCCCCCAATTTTTTTTTTCTTTAATAACACAAACACCATGAGGGCTGACTATCGTGTGTTCACGGCTGCCTCTAGCCAGCCCCCCAATTTTTTTTTTCTTTAATAACACAAACACCATGAGGGCTGGCTATCGTGTGTCCACGGCTGCCTCTAGCCAGCCCCCCAATTTTTTTGTTCTTTAATAACACAAACACCATGAGGGCTGGCTATCGTGTGTTCACGGCTGCCTCTAGCCAGCCCCCCAATTTTTTTTTTCTTTAATAACACAAACACCATGAGGGCTGGCTATCGTGTGTCCACGGCTGCCTCTAGCCAACCCCCAAATTTTTTTTTCTTTAATAACACAAACACCATGAGGGCTGGCTATCGTGTGTCCACGGCTGCCTCTAGCCAGCCCCCCAATTTTTGTTTTTCTTTAATAACACAAACACCATGAGGGCTGGCTATCGTGTGTTCACGGCTGCCTCTAGCCAGCCCCCCAATTTTTTTTTTCTTTAATAACACAAACACCATGTGGGCTGGCTATCATGTGTCCATGGCTGCCTCTAGCCAGCCCCCCAATTTTTTTTTTCTTTAATAACACAAACACCATGAGGGCTGGCTATCGTGTGTTCACGGCTGCCTCTAGCCAGCCCCCCAATTTTTTTTTTTCTTTAATAACACAAACACCATGAGGGCTGGCTATCGTGTGTTCACGGCTGCCTCTAGCCAGCCCCCCAATTTTTTTTTCTTTAATAACACAAACACCATGAGGGCTGGCTATCGTGTATCCACGGCTACCTCTAGCCAGCCCCCCAATTTTTTTTTTCTTTAATAACACATGCACCATGAGGCCTGGCTATCGTGTGTTCACGGCTGCCTCTAGCCAGCCCCCCATTTTTTTTTTTCTTTAATAACACAAACACCATTAGGGCTGGCTATCGTGTGTCCACGGCTGCCTCTAGCCAGCCACCCAAATATTTTTTTTCTTTAATAACACAAACACCATGAGGGCTGGCTATCGTGTGTTCACGGCTGCCTCTAGCCAGCCCCCTAATTTTTTTTTTCTTTAATAACACAAACACCATGAGGGCTGGCTATCGTGTGTCCACGGCTGCCTCTAGCCAGCCCCCCAATTTTTTTTTTTCTTTAATAACACAAACACCATGAGGGCTGGCTATCGTGTGTTCACGGCTGCCTCTAGCCAGCCCCCCAATTTTTTTTTTTCTTTAATAACACAAACACCATGAGGGCTGGCTATCGTGTATCCACGGCTACCTCTAGCCAGCCCCCCAATTTTTTTTTTCTTTAATAACACAAGCACCATGAGGGCTGGCTATCGTGTGTCCACGGCTGCCTCTAGCCAGCCCCCCAATTTTTTTTTTCTTTAATAACACAAACACCATGAGGGCTGGCTATCGTGTGTCCACGGCTGCTTCTAGCCAGCCCCCCAATTTTTTTTTTTTTTAATAACACAAACACCATGAGGGCTGACTATCGTGTGTTCACGGCTGCCTCTAGCCAGCCCCCCAATTTTTTTTTTCTTTAATAACACAAACACCATGAGGGCTGGCTACCGTGTGTCCACGGCTGCCTCTAGCCAGCCCCCCAATTTTTTTTTTCTTTAATAACACAAACACCATGAGGGCTGGCTATCGTGTGTTCACGGCTGCCTCTAGCCAGCCCCCCAATTTTTTTTTTCTTTAATAACACAAACACCATGAGGGCTGGCTATCGTGTGTCCACGGCTGCCTCTAGCCAACCCCCCAATTTTTTTTTCTTTAATAACACAAACACCATGAGGGCTGGCTATCGTGTGTCCACGGCTGCCTCTAGCCAGCCCCCCAATTTTTGTTTTTCTTTAATAACACAAACACCATGAGGGCTGGCTATCGTGTGTTCACGGCTGCCTCTAGCCAGCCCCCCAATTTTTTTTTTCTTTAATAACACAAACACCATGAGGGCTGGCTATCGTGTGTTCACGGCTGCCTCTAGCCAGCCCCCCAATTTTTTTTTTTCTTTAATAACACAAACACCATGAGGGCTGGCTATCGTGTGTTCACGGCTGCCTCTAGCCAGCCCCCCAATTTTTTTTTTCTTTAATAACACAAACACCATGAGGGCTGGCTATCGTGTATCCACGGCTACCTCTAGCCAGCCCCCCAATTTTTTTTTTCTTTAATAACACAAGCACCATGAGGCCTGGCTATCGTGTGTTCACGGCTGCCTCTAGCCAGCCCCCCAATTTTTTTTTTCTTTAATAACACAAACACCATTAGGGCTGGCTATAGTGTGTCCACGGCTGCCTCTAGCCAGCCACCCAAATATTTTTTTTCTTTAATAACACAAACACCATGAGGGCTGGCTATCGTGTGTTCACGGCTGCCTCTAGCCAGCCCCCCAATTTTTTTTTTCTTTAATAACACAAACACCATGAGGGCTAGCTATCATGTGTCCACGGCTGCCTCTAGCCAGCCCCCCAATTTTTTTTTTTCTTTAATAACACAAACACCATGAGGGCTCGCTATCATGTGTCCACGGCTGCCTCTAGCCAGCCCCCCAATTTTTTTTTTCTTTAATAACACAAACACCATGAGGGCTGGCTATCGTGTGTTCACGGCTGCCTCTAGCCAGCCCCCCAATTTTTTTTTTCTTTAATAACACAAACACCATGAGGGCTGGCTATCGTGTGTCCACGGCTGCCTCTAGCCAGCCCCCCAATTTTTTTTTTTCTTTAATAACGCAAACACCATGAGGGCTGGCTATCGTGTGTTCACGGCTGCCTCTAGCCAGCCCCCCAATTTTTTTTTTCTTTAATAACACAAACACCATGAGGGCTGGCTATCGTGTGTCCACGGCTGCCTCTAGCCAACCCCCCAATTTTTTTTTCTTTAATAACACAAACACCATGAGGGCTGGCTATCGTGTGTCAACGGCTGCCTCTAGCCAGTCCCCCAATTTTTGTTTTTCTTTAATAACACAAACACCATGAGGGCTGGCTATCGTGTGTTCACGGCTGCCTCTAGCCAGCCCCCCAATTTTTTTTTCTTTAATAACACAAACACCATAAGGGCTGGCTATCATGTGTCCATGGCTGCCTCTAGCCAGCACCCCAATTTTTTTTTTCTTTAATAACACAAACACCATGAGGGCTGGCTATCGTGTGTCCACGGCTGCCTCTAGCCAGCCCCCCAATTTTTTTTTTTTCTTTAATAACACAAACACCATGAGGGCTGGCTATCGTGTGTTCACGGCTGCCTCTAGCCAGCCCCCCAATTTTTTTTTTTCTTTAATAACACAAACACCATGAGGGCTGGCTATCGTGTATCCACAGCTACCTCTAGCCAGCCCCCCAATTTTTTTTGTTCTTTAATAACACAAGCACCATGAGGCCTGTCTATCGTGTGTCCACGGCTGCCTCTAGCCAGCCCCCCAATTTTTTTTTTTCTTTAATAACACAAACACCATGAGGGCTGGCTATCGTGTATCCACGGCTACCTCTAGCCAGCCCCCCAATTTTTTTTTTCTTTAATAACACAAGCACCATGAGGGCTGGCTATCGTGTGTCCACGGCTGCCTCTAGCCAGCCCCCCAATTTTTTTTTTTCTTTAATAACACAAACACCATGAGGGCTGGCTATCGTGTGTTCACGGCTGCCTCTAGCCAGCCCCCCAATTTTTTTTTTCTTTAATAACACAAACACCATGAGGGCTGGCTATCGTGTGTCCACAGCTGCCTCTAGCCAGCCCCCCATTTTTTTTTTTCTTTAATAACACAAACACCATGAGGGCTGGCTATCGTGTGTTCACGGCTGCCTCTAGCCAGCCCCCCAATTTTTTTTTTTCTTTAATAACACAAACACCATGAGGGCTGGCTATCGTGTATCCACGGCTACCTCTAGCCAGCCCCCCAATTTTTTTTTTCTTTAATAACACAAGCACCATGAGGGCTGGCTATCGTGTGTCCACAGCTGCCTCTAGCCAGCCCCCCAATTTTTTTTTTCTTTAATAACACAAACACCATGAGGGCTGGCTATCCTGTGTTCACGGCTGCCTCTAGCCAGCCCCCCAATTTTTTTTTTCTTTAATAACACAAACACCATGAGGGCTGGCTATCGTGTGTCCACAGCTGCCTCTAGCCAGCCCCCCAATTTTTTTTTTTCTTTAATAACACAAACACTATGAGGGCTGGCTATCGTGTGTTCACGGCTGCCTCTAGCCAGCCCCCCAATTTTTTTTTTTTCTTTAATAACACAAACACCATGAGGGCTGGCTATCGTGTATCCACGGCTACCTCTAGCCAGCCCCCCAATTTTTTTTTTCTTTAATAACACAAGCACCATGAGGGCTGACTATCGTGTGTCCACGGCTGCCTCTAGCCAGCCCCCCAATTTTTTTTTTTCTTTAATAACACAAACACCATGAGGGCTGGCTATCGTGTGTCCACGGCTGCCTCTAGCCAGCCCCCCAATTTTTTTTTTCTTTAATAACACAAACACCATGAGGGCTGACTATCGTGTGTTCACGGCTGCCTCTAGCCAGCCCCCCAATTTTTTTTTTCTTTAATAACACAAACACCATGAGGGCTGGCTATCGTGTGTCCACGGCTGCCTCTAGCCAGCCCCCCAATTTTTTTTTTCTTTAATAACACAAACACCATGAGGGCTTGCTATCGTGTGTCCACGGCTGCCTCTAGCCAGCCCCCCAATTTTTTTTTCTTTAATAACACAAACACCATGAGGGCTGGCTATCGTGTGTTCACGGCTGCCTCTAGCCAGCCCCCCCAATTTTTTTTTTCTTTAATAACACAAACACCATGAGGGCTGGCTATCGTGTGTCCACGGCTGCCTCTAGCCAGCCCCCCAAATATTTTTTTTCTTTAATAACACAAACACCATGAGGGCTGGCTATCGTGTGTTCACGGCTGCCTCTAGCCAGCCCCCCAATTTTTTTTTTCTTTAATAACACAAACACCATGAGGGCTGGCTATCGTGTGTTCACGGATGCCTCTAGCCAGCCCCCCAATTTTTTTTTTTCTTTAATAACACAAACACCATGAGGGCTGGCTATCGTGTATCCACGGCTACCTCTAGCCAGCCCCCCAATTTTTTTTTTCTTTAATAACACAAGCACCATGAGGGCTGGCTATCGTGTGTCCACGGCTGCCTCTAGCCAGCCCCCCAATTTTTTTTTTTCTTTAATAACACAAACACCATGAGGGCTGGCTATCGTGTGTTCACGGCTGCCTCTAGCCAGCCCCCCAATTTTTTTTTTCTTTAATAACACAAACACCATGAGGGCTGGCTATCGTGTGTCCACAGCTGCCTCTAGCCAGCCCCCCATTTTTTTTTTTCTTTAATAACACAAACACCATGAGGGCTGGCTATCGTGTGTTCACGGCTGCCTCTAGCCAGCCCCCCAATTTTTTTTTTTCTTTAATAACACAAACACCATGAGGGCTGGCTATCGTGTATCCACGGCTACCTCTAGCCAGCCCCCCAATTTTTTTTTTCTTTAATAACACAAGCACCATGAGGGCTGACTATCGTGTGTCCACGGCTGCCTCTAGCCAGCCCCCCAATTTTTTTTTTCTTTAATAACACAAACACAATGAGGGCTGGCTATCGTGTGTCCACGGCTGCCTCTAGCCAGCCCCCCAATTTTTTTTTTCTTTAATAACACAAACACCATGAGGGCTGACTATCGTGTGTTCACGGCTGCCTCTAGCCAGCCCCCCAATTTTTTTTTTCTTTAATAACACAAACACCATGAGGGCTGGCTATCGTGTGTCCACGGCTGCCTCTAGCCAGCCCCCCAATTTTTTTTTTCTTTAATAACACAAACACCATGAGGGCTTGCTATCGTGTGTCCACGGCTGCCTCTAGCCAGCCGCCAATTTTTTTTTCCTTTAATAACACAAACACCATGAGGGCTGGCTATCGTGTGTTCACGGCTGCCTCTAGCCAGCCCCCCAATTTTTTTTTTCTTTAATAACACAAACACCATGAGGGCTGGCTATCCTGTGTCCACGGCTGCCTCTAGCCAGCCCCCCAAATATTTTTTTTCTTTAATAACACAAACACCATGAGGGCTGGCTATCGTGTGTTCACGGCTGCCTCTAGCCAGCCCCCCAATTTTTTTTTTCTTTAATAACACAAACACCATGAGGGCTGGGTATCGTGTGTTCACGGATGCCTCTAGCCAGCCCCCCAATTTTTTTTTTTCTTTAATAACACAAACACCATGAGGGCTGGCTATCGTGTATCCACGGCTACCTCTAGCCAGCCCCCCAATTTTTTTTTTCTTTAATAACACAAGCACCATGAGGGCTGGCTATCGTGTGTCCACGGCTGCCTCTAGCCAGCCCCCCAATTTTTTTTTTCTTTAATAACACAAACACCATGAGGGCTGGCTATCGTGTGTTCACGGCTGCCTCTAGCCAGCCCCCCAATTTTTTTTTTCTTTAATAACACAAACACCATGAGGGCTGGCTATCGTGTGTCCACAGCTGCCTCTAGCCAGCCCCCCAATTTTTTTTTTCTTTAATAACACAAACACCATGAGGGCTGGCTATCGTGTGTTCACGGCTGCCTCTAGCCAGCCCCCCAATTTTTTTTTTTTCTTTAATAACACAAACACCATGAGGGCTGGCTATCGTGTATCCACGGCTACCTCTAGCCAGCCCCCCAATTTTTTTTTTCTTTAATAACACAAGCACCATGAGGGCTGGCTATCGTGTGTCCACGGCTGCCTCTAGCCAGCCCCCCAATTTTTTTTTTCTTTAATAACACAAACACCATGAGGGCTGGCTATCGTGTGTCCACGGCTGCCTCTAGCCAGCCCCCCAATTTTTTTTTTCTTTAATAACACAAACAGCATGAGGGCTGACTATCGTGTGTTCACGGCTGCCTCTAGCCAGCCCCCCAATTTTTTTTTTCTTTAATAACACAAACACCATGAGGGCTGGCTATCGTGTGTCCACGGCTGCCTCTAGCCAGCCCCCCAATTTTTTTTTTCTTTAATAACACAAACACCATGAGGGCTTGCTATCGTGTGTCCACGGCTGCCTCTAGCCAGCCCCCCAATTTTTTTTTCTTTAATAACACAAACACCATGAGGGCTGGCTATCGTGTGTTCACGGCTGCCTCTAGCCAGCCCCCCCAATTTTTTTTTTCTTTAATAACACAAACACCATGAGGGCTGGCTATCGTGTGTCCACGGCTGCCTCTAGCCAGCCCCCCAAATATTTTTTTTCTTTAATAACACAAACACCATGAGGGCTGGCTATCGTGTGTTCACGGCTGCCTCTAGCCAGCCCCCCAATTTTTTTTTTCTTTAATAACACAAACACCATGAGGGCTGGCTATCGTGTGTTCACGGATGCCTCTAGCCAGCCCCCCAATTTTTTTTTTTCTTTAATAACACAAACACCATGAGGGCTGGCTATCGTGTATCCACGGCTACCTCTAGCCAGCCCCCCAATTTTTTTTTTCTTTAATAACACAAGCACCATGAGGGCTGGCTATCGTGTGTCCACGGCTGCCTCTAGCCAGCCCCCCAATTTTTTTTTTCTTTAATAACACAAACACCATGAGGGCTGGCTATCGTGTGTTCACGGCTGCCTCTAGCCAGCCCCCCAATTTTTTTTTTCTTTAATAACACAAACACCATGAGGGCTGGCTATCGTGTGTCCACAGCTGCCTCTAGCCAGCCCCCCATTTTTTTTTTTCTTTAATAACACAAACACCATGAGGGCTGGCTATCGTGTGTTCACGGCTGCCTCTAGCCAGCCCCCCAATTTTTTTTTTTCTTTAATAACACAAACACCATGAGGGCTGGCTATCGTGTATCCACGGCTACCTCTAGCCAGCCCCCCAATTTTTTTTTTCTTTAATAACACAAGCACCATGAGGGCTGACTATCGTGTGTCCACGGCTGCCTCTAGCCAGCCCCCCAATTTTTTTTTTCTTTAATAACACAAACACCATGAGGGCTGGCTATCGTGTGTCCACGGCTGCCTCTAGCCAGCCCCCCAATTTTTTTTTTCTTTAATAACACAAACACCATGAGGGCTGACTATCGTGTGTTCACGGCTGCCTCTAGCCAGCCCCCCAATTTTTTTTTTCTTTAATAACACAAACACCATGAGGGCTGGCTATCGTGTGTCCACGGCTGCCTCTAGCCAGCCCCCCAATTTTTTTTTTCTTTAATAACACAAACACCATGAGGGCTTGCTATCGTGTGTCCACGGCTGCCTCTAGCCAGCCGCCAATTTTTTTTTCCTTTAATAACACAAACACCATGAGGGCTGGCTATCGTGTGTTCACGGCTGCCTCTAGCCAGCCCCCCAATTTTTTTTTTCTTTAATAACACAAACACCATGAGGGCTGGCTATCCTGTGTCCACGGCTGCCTCTAGCCAGCCCCCCAAATATTTTTTTTCTTTAATAACACAAACACCATGAGGGCTGGCTATCGTGTGTTCACGGCTGCCTCTAGCCAGCCCCCCAATTTTTTTTTTCTTTAATAACACAAACACCATGAGGGCTGGGTATCGTGTGTTCACGGATGCCTCTAGCCAGCCCCCCAATTTTTTTTTTTCTTTAATAACACAAACACCATGAGGGCTGGCTATCGTGTATCCACGGCTACCTCTAGCCAGCCCCCCAATTTTTTTTTTCTTTAATAACACAAGCACCATGAGGGCTGGCTATCGTGTGTCCACGGCTGCCTCTAGCCAGCCCCCCAATTTTTTTTTTCTTTAATAACACAAACACCATGAGGGCTGGCTATCGTGTGTTCACGGCTGCCTCTAGCCAGCCCCCCAATTTTTTTTTTCTTTAATAACACAAACACCATGAGGGCTGGCTATCGTGTGTCCACAGCTGCCTCTAGCCAGCCCCCCAATTTTTTTTTTCTTTAATAACACAAACAGCATGAGGGCTGACTATCGTGTGTTCACGGCTGCCTCTAGCCAGCCCCCCAATTTTTTTTTTCTCTAATAACACAAACACCATGAGGGCTGGCTATCGTGTGTTCACGGATGCCTCTAGCCAGCCCCCCAATTTTTTTTTTTCTTTAATAACACAAACACCATGAGGGCTGGCTATCGTGTATCCACGGCTACCTCTAGCCAGCCCCCCAATTTTTTTTTTCTTTAATAACACAAGCACCATGAGGGCTGGCTATCGTGTGTCCACGGCTGCCTCTAGCCAGCCCCCCAATTTTTTTTTTTCTTTAATAACACAAACACCATGAGGGCTGGCTATCGTGTGTTCACGGCTGCCTCTAGCCAGCCCCCCAATTTTTTTTTTCTTTAATAACACAAACACCATGAGGGCTGGCTATCGTGTGTCCACAGCTGCCTCTAGCCAGCCCCCCAATTTTTTTTTTCTTTAATAACACAAACACCATGAGGGCTGGCTATCGTGTGTTCACGGCTGCCTCTAGCCAGCCCCCCAATTTTTTTTTTTTCTTTAATAACACAAACACCATGAGGGCTGGCTATCGTGTATCCACGGCTACCTCTAGCCAGCCCCCCAATTTTTTTTTTCTTTAATAACACAAGCACCATGAGGGCTGACTATCGTGTGTCCACGGCTGCCTCTAGCCAGCCCCCCAATTTTTTTTTTCTTTAATAACACAAACACCATGAGGGCTGGCTATCGTGTGTCCACGGCTGCCTCTAGCCAGCCCCCCAATTTTTTTTTTCTTTAATAACACAAACACCATGAGGGCTGACTATCGTGTGTTCACGGCTGCCTCTAGCCAGCGCCCCAATTTTTTTTTCTTTAATAACACAAACACCATGAGGGCTGGCTATCGTGTGTCCACGGCTGCCTCTAGCCAGCCCCCCAATTTTTTTTTTCTTTAATAACACAAACACCATGAGGGCTTGCTATCGTGTGTCCACGGCTGCCTATAGCCAGCCCCCCAATTTTTTTTTTCTTTAATAACACAAACACCATGAGGGCTGGCTATCGTGTGTTCACGGCTGCCTCTAGCCAGCCCCCCAATTTTTTTTTTCTTTAATAACACAAACACCATGAGGGCTGGCTATCGTGTGTCCACGGCTGCCTCTAGCCAGCCTCCCAAATATTTTTTTTCTTTAATAACACAAACACCATGAGGGCTGGCTATCGTGTGTTCACGGCTGCCTCTAGCCAGCCCCCCAATTTTTTTTTTCTTTAATAACACAAACACCATGAGGGCTGGCTATCGTGTGTTCACGGATGCCTCTAGCCAGCCCCCCAATTTTTTTTTTTCTTTAATAACACAAACACCATAAGGGCTGGCTATCGTGTATCCACGGCTACCTCTAGCCAGCCCCCCAATTTTTTTTTTCTTTAATAACACAAGCACCATGAGGGCTGGCTATCGTGTGTCCACGGCTGCCTCTAGCCAGCCCCCCAATTTTTTTTTTTCTTTAATAACACAAACACCATGAGGGCTGGCTATCGTGTGTTCACGGCTGCCTCTAGCCAGCCCCCCAATTTTTTTTTTCTTTAATAACACAAACACCATGAGGGCTGGCTATCGTGTGTCCACAGCTGCCTCTAGCCAGCCCCCCAATTTTTTTTTTCTTTAATAACACAAACACCATGAGGGCTGGCTATCGTGTGTTCACGGCTGCCTCTAGTCAGCCCCCCAATTTTTTTTTTTTCTTTAATAACACAAACACCATGAGGGCTGGCTATCGTGTATCCACGGCTACCTCTAGCCAGCCCCCCAATTTTTTTTTTCTTTAATAACACAAGCACCATGAGGGCTGATTATCGTGTGTCCACGGCTGCCTCTAGCCAGCCCCCCAATTTTTTTTTTCTTTAATAACACAAACACCATGAGGGCTGGCTATCGTGTGTCCACGGCTGCCTCTAGCCAGCCCCCCAATTTTTTTTTTCTTTAATAACACAAACACCATGAGGGCTGACTATCGTGTGTTCACGGCTGCCTCTAGCCAGCCCCCCAATTTTTTTTTCTTTAATAACACAAACACCATGAGGGCTGGCTATCGTGTGTCCACGGCTGCCTCTAGCCAGCCCCCCAATTTTTTTTTTCTTTAATAACACAAACACCATGAGGGCTTGCTATCGTGTGTCCACGGCTGCCTCTAGCCAGCCCCCCAATTTTTTTTTTCTTTAATAACACAAACACCATGAGGGCTGGCTATCGTGTGTTCACGGCTGCCTCTAGCCAGCCCCCCAATTTTTTTTTTCTTTAATAACACAAACACCATGAGGGCTGGCTATCGTGTGTCCACGGCTGCCTCTAGCCAGCCCCCCAAATATTTTTTTTCTTTAATAACACAAACACCATGAGGGCTGGCTATCGTGTGTTCACGGCTGCCTCTAGCCAGCCCCCCAATTTTTTTTTTCTTTAATAACACAAACACCATGAGGGCTGGCTATCGTGTGTTCACGGATGCCTCTAGCCAGCCCCCCAATTTTTTTTTTCTTTAATAACACAAACACCATGAGGGCTGGCTATCGTGTATCCACGGCTACCTCTAGCCAGCCCCCCAATTTTTTTTTTCTTTAATAACACAAGCACCATGAGGGCTGGCTATCGTGTGTCCACGGCTGCCTCTAGCCAGCCCCCCAATTTTTTTTTTTCTTTAATAACACAAACACCATGAGGGCTGGCTATCGTGTGTTCACGGCTGCCTCTAGCCAGTCCCCCAATTTTTTTTTTCTTTAATAACACAAACACAATGAGGGCTGGCTATCGTGTGTCCACAGCTGCCTCTAGCCAGCCCCCCAATTTTTTTTTTCTTTAATAACACAAACACCATGAGGGCTGGCTATCGTGTGTTCACGGCTGCCTCTAGCCAGCCCTCAATTTTTTTTTTCTTTAATAACACAAACACCATGAGGGCTGGCTATCGTGTATCCACGGCTACCTCTAGCCAGCCCCCCAATTTTTTTTTTCTTTAATAACACAAGCACCATGAGGGCTGGCTATCGTGTGTCCACGGCTGCCTCTAGCCAGCCCCCCAATTTTTTTTTTCTTTAATAACACAAACACCATGAGGGCTGGCTATCGTGTGTCCACGGCTGCCTCTAGCCAGCCCCCCAATTTTTTTTTTCTTTAATAACACAAACACCATGAGGGCTGACTATCGTGTGTTCACGGCTGCCTCTAGCCAGCCCCCCAATTTTTTTTTTCTTTAATAACACAAACACCATGAGGGCTGGCTATCGTGTGTCCACGGCTGCCTCTAGCCAGCCCCCCAATTTTTTTTTTCTTTAATAACACAAACACCATGAGGGCTTGCTATCGTGTGTCCACGGCTGCCTCTAGCCAGCCCCCCAATTTTTTTTTTCTTTAATAACACAAACACCATGAGGGCTGGCTATCGTGTGTTCACGGCTGCCTCTAGCCAGCCCCCCAATTTTTTTTTTCTTTAATAACACAAACACCATGAGGGCTGGCTATCGTGTGTCCACGGCTGCCTCTAGCCAGCCCCCCAAATATTTTTTTTCTTTAATAACACAAACACCATGAGGGCTGGCTATCGTGTGTTCACGGCTGCCTCTAGCCAGCCCCCCAATTTTTTTTTTCTTTAATAACACAAACACCATGAGGGCTGGCTATCGTGTGTTCACGGATGCCTCTAGCCAGTCCCCCAATTTTTTTTTTCTTTAATAACACAAACACCATGAGGGCTGGCTATCGTGTATCCACGGCTACCTCTAGCCAGCCCCCCAATTTTTTTTTTCTTTAATAACACAAGCACCATGAGGGCTGGCTATCGTGTGTCCACGGCTGCCTCTAGCCAGCCCCCCAATTTTTTTTTTCTTTAATAACACAAACACCATGAGGGCTGGCTATCGTGTGTTCACGGCTGCCTCTAGCCAGCCCCCCAATTTTTTTTTTCTTTAATAACACAAACACCATGAGGGCTGGCTATCGTGTGTCCACAGCTGCCTCTAGCCAGCCCCCCAATTTTTTTTTTCTTTAATAACACAAACACCATGAGGGCTGGCTATCGTGTGTTCACGGCTGCCTCTAGCCAGCCCCCCAATTTTTTTTTTCTTTAATAACACAAACACCATGAGGGCTGGCTATCGTGTATCCACGGCTACCTCTAGCCAGCCCCCCAATTTTCTTTTTCTTTAATAACACAAGCACCATGAGGGCTGACTATCGTGTGTCCACGACTGCCTCTAGCCAGCCCCCCAATTTTTTTTTCTTTAATAACACAAACACCATGAGGGCTGGCTATCGTGTGTCCACGGCTGCCTCTAGCCAGCCCCCCAATTTTTTTTTTCTTTAATAACACAAACACCATGAGGGCTGACTATCGTGTGTTCACGGCTGCCTCTAGCCAGCCCCCCAATTTTTTTTTTCTTTAATAACACAAACACCATGAGGGCTGGCTATCGTGTGTCCACGGCTGCCTCTAGCCAGCCCCCCAATTTTTTTTTTCTTTAATAACACAAACACCATGAGGGCTTGCTATCGTGTGTCCACGGCTGCCTCTAGCCAGCCCCCCAATTTTTTTTTTCTTTAATAACACAAACACCATGAGGGCTGGCTATCGTGTGTCCACGGCTGCCTCTAGCCAGCCCCCCAAATATTTTTTTTCTTTAATAACACAAACACCATGAGGGCTGGCTATCGTGTGTTCACGGCTGCCTCTAGCCAGCCCCCCAATTTTTTTTTTCTTTAATAACACAAACACCATGAGGGCTGGCTATCGTGTGTTCACGGATGCCTCTAGCCAGCCCCCCAATTTTTTTTTTCTTTAATAACACAAACACCATGAGGGCTGGCTATCGTGTATCCACGGCTACCTCTAGCCAGCCACCCAATTTTTTTTTTCTTTAATAACACAAACACCATGAGGGCTGGCTATCGTGTGTCCACGGCTGCCTCTAGCCAGCCCCCCAATTTTTTTTTTTCTTTAATAACACAAACACCATGAGGGCTGGCTATCGTGTGTTCACGGCTGCCTCTAGCAAGCCCCCCAATTTTTTTTTTCTTTAATAACACAAACACCATGAGGGCTGGCTATCGTGTGTCCACAGCTGCCTCTAGCCAGCCCCCCAATTTTTTTTTTCTTTAATAACACAAACACCATGAGGGCTGGCTATCGTGTGTTCTCGGCTGCCTCTAGCCAGCCCCCCAATTTTTTTTTTTCTTTAATAACACAAACACCATGAGGGCTGGCTATCGTGTATCCACGGCTACCTCTAGCCAGCCCCCCAATTTTTTTTTTCTTTAATAACACAAGCACCATGAGGGCTGACTATCGTGTGTCCACGGCTGCCTCTAGCCAGCCCCCCAATTTTTTTTTCTTTAATAACACAAACACCATGAGGGCTGGCTATCGTGTGTCCACGGCTGCCTCTAGCCAGCCCCCCAATTTTTTTTTTCTTTAATAACACAAACACCATGAGGGCTGACTATCGTGTGTTCACGGCTGCCTCTAGCCAGCCCCCCAATTTTTTTTTTCTTTAATAACACAAACACCATGAGGGCTGGCTATCGTGTGTCCACGGCTGCCTCTAGCCAGCCCCCCAATTTTTTTTTTCTTTAATAACACAAACACCATGAGGGCTTGCTATCGTTTGTCCACGGCTGCCTCTAGCCAGCCCCCCAATTTTTTTTTTCTTTAATAACACAAACACCATGAGGGCTGGCTATCGTGTGTTCACGGCTGCCTCTAGCCAGCCCCCCCATTTTTTTTTTCTTTAATAACACAAACACCATGAGGGCTGGCTATCGTGTGTCCACGGCTGCCTCTAGCCAGCCCCCCAAATATTTTTTTTCTTTAATAACACAAACACCATGAGGGCTGGCTATCGTGTGTTCACGGCTGCCTCTAGCCAGCCCCCCAATTTTTTTTTTCTTTAATAACACAAACACCATGAGGGCTGGCTATCGTGTGTTCACGGATGCCTCTAGCCAGCCCCCCAATTTTTTTTTTTCTTTAATAACACAAACACCATGAGGGCTGGCTATCGTGTATCCACGGCTACCTCTAGCCAGCCCCCCAATTTTTTTTTTCTTTAATAACACAAGCACCATGAGGGCTGGCTATCGTGTGTCCACGGCTGCCTCTAGCCAGCCCCCCAATTTTTTTTTTTCTTTAATAACACAAACACCATGAGGGCTGGCTATCGTGTGTGCACGGCTGCCTCTAGCCAGCCCCCCAATTTTTTTTTTCTTTAATAACACAAACACCATGAGGGCTGGCTATCGTGTGTCCACAGCTGCCTCTAGCCAGCCCCCCAATTTTTTTTCTTTAATAACACAAACACCATGAGGGCTGGCTATCGTGTGTTCACGGCTGCCTCTAGCCAGCCCCCCAATTTTTTTTTTTTCTTTAATAACACAAACACCATGAGGGCTGGCTATCGTGTATCCACGGCTACCTCTAGCCAGCCCCCCAACTTTTTTTTTCTTTAATAACACAAGCACTATGAGGGCTGGCTATCGTGTGTCCACGGCTGCCTCTAGCCAGCCCCCCAATTTTTTTTTCTTTAATAACACAAACACCATGAGGGCTGGCTATCGTGTGTCCACGGCTGCCTCTAGCCAGCCCCCCAATTTTTTTTTTTCTTTAATAACACAAACACCATGAGGGCTGGCTATCGTGTGTTCACGGCTGCCTCTAGCCAGCCCCCCAATTTTTTTTTTCTTTAATAACACAAACACCATGAGGGCTGGCTATCGTGTGTCCACAGCTGCCTCTAGCCAGCCCCCCAATTTTTTTTTTCTTTAATAACACAAACACCATGAGGGCTGGCTATCGTGTGTTCACGGCTGCCTCTAGCCAGCCCCCCAATTTTTTTTTTTTCTTTAATAACACAAACACCATGAGTTCTGGCTATCGTGTATCCACGGCTACCTCTAGCCAGCCCCTCAATTTTTTTTTTCTTTAATAACACAAGCACCATTAAGTCTGGCTATCGTGTGTCCACGGCTGCCTCTAGCCAGCCCCCCAATTTTTTTTTTCTTTAATAACACAAACACCATGAGGGCTGGCTATCGTGTGTCCACGGCTGCCTCTAGCCAGCCCCCCAATTTTTTTTTTCTTTAATAACACAAACACCATGAGGGCTGACTATCGTGTGTTCACGGCTGCCTCTAGCCAGCCCCCCAATTTTTTTTTTCTTTAATAACACAAACACCATGAGGGCTGGCTATCGTGTGTCCACGGCTGCCTCTAGCCAGCCCCCCAATTTTTTTTTTCTTTAATAACACAAACACCATGAGGGCTTGCTATCGTGTGTCCACGGCTGCCTCTAGCCAGCCCCCCAATTTTTTTTTTCTTTAATAACACAAACACCATGAGGGCTGGCTATCGTGTGTTCACGGCTGCCTCTAGCCAGCCCCCCAATTTTTTTTTTCTTTAATAACACAAACACTATGAGGGCTGGCTATCGTGTGTCCACGGCTGCCTCTAGCCAGCCCCCCAAATATTTTTTTTCTTTAATAACACAAACACCATGAGGGCTGGCTATCGTGTGTTCACGGCTGCCTCTAGCCAGCCCCCCAATTTTTTTTTTCTTTAATAACACAAACACCATGAGGGCTGGCTATCGTGTGTTCACGGATGCCTCTAGCCAGCCCCCCAATTTTTTTTTTTCTTTAATAACACAAACACCATGAGGGCTGGCTATCGTGTGTTCACGGCTGCCTCTAGCCAGCCCCCCAATTTTTTTTTTCTTTAATAACACAAACACCATGAGGGCTGGCTATCGTGTGTCCACAGCTGCCTCTAGCCAGCCCCCCAATTTTTTTTTTCTTTAATAACACAAACACCATGAGGGCTGGCTATCGTGTGTTCACGGCTGCCTCTAGCCAGCCCCCCAATTTTTTTTTTTCTTTAATAACACAAACACCATGAGGGCTGGCTATCGTGTATCCACGGCTACCTCTAGCCAGCCCCCCAATTTTTTTTTTTCTTTAATAACACAAGCACCATGACGGCTGGCTATCGTGTGTCCACGGCTGCCTCTAGCCAGCCCCCCAATTTTTTTTTTCTTTAATAACACAAACACCATGAGGGCTGGCTATCGTGTGTCCACGGCTGCCTCTAGCCAGCCCCCCAATTTTTTTTTTCTTTAATAACACAAACACCATGAGGGCTGACTATCGTGTGTTCACGGCTGCCTCTAGCCAGCCCCCCAATTTTTTTTTTCTTTAATAACACAAACACCATGAGGGCTGGCTATCGTGTGTCCACGGCTGCCTCTAGCCAGCCCCCCAATTTTTTTTTTCTTTAATAACACAAACACCATGAGGGCTTGCTATCGTGTGTCCACGGCTGCCTCTAGCCAGCCCCCCAATTTTTTTTTTCTTTAATAACACAAACACCATGAGGGCTGGCTATCGTGTGTTCACGGCTGCCTCTAGCCAGCCCCCCAATTTTTTTTTTCTTTAATAACACAAACACCATGAGGGCTGGCTATCGTGTGTCCACGGCTGCCTCTAGCCAGCCCCCCAAATATTTTTTTTCTTTAATAACACAAACACCATGAGGGCTGGCTATCGTGTGTTCACGGCTGCCTCTAGCCAGCCCCCCAATTTTTTTTTCTTTAATAACACAAACACCATGAGGGCTGGCTATCGTGTGTTCACGGATGCCTCTAGCCAGCCCCCCAATTTTTTTTTTTCTTTAATAACACAAACACCATGAGGGCTGGCTATCGTGTATCCACGGCTACCTCTAGCCAGCCCCCCAATTTTTTTTTTCTTTAATAACACAAGCACCATGAGGGCTGGCTATCGTGTGTCCACGGCTGCCTCTAGCCAGCCCCCCAATTTTTTTTTTTCTTTAATAACACAAACACCATGAGGGCTGGCTATCGTGTGTTCACAGCTGCCTCTAGCCAGCCCCCCAATTTTTTTTTTCTTTAATAACACAAACACCATGAGGGCTGGCTATCGTGTGTCCACAGCTGCCTCTAGCCAGCCCCCCAATTTTTTTTTTCTTTAATAACACAAACACCATGAGGGCTGGCTATCGTGTGTTCACGGCTGCCTCTAGCCAGCCCCCCAATTTTTTTTTTTTCTTTAATAACACAAACACCATGAGGGCTGGCTATCGTGTATCCACGGCTACCTCTAGCCAGCCCCCCAATTTTTTTTTTCTTTAATAACACAAGCACCATGAGGGCTGGCTATCGTGTGTCCACGGCTGCCTCTAGCCAGCCCCCCAATTTTTTTTTTCTTTAATAACACAAACACCATGAGGGCTGGCTATCGTGTGTCCACGGCTGCCTCTAGCCAGCCCCCCAATTTTTTTTTTCTTTAATAACACAAACACCATGAGGGCTGACTATCGTGTGTTCACGGCTGCCTCTAGCCAGCCCCCCAATTTTTTTTTTCTTTAATAACACAAACACCATGAGGGCTGGCTATCGTGTGTCCACGGCTGCCTCTAGCCAGCCCCCCAATTTTTTTTTTCTTTAATAACACAAACACCATGAGGGCTGGCTATCGTGTGTTCACGGCTGCCTCTAGCCAGCCCCCCAATTTTTTTTTTCTTTAATAACACAAACACCATAAGGGCTGGCTATCGTGTGTCCACGGCTGAATCTAGCCAGCCCCCCAAATATTTTTTTTCTTTAATAACACAAACACCATGAGGGCTGGCTATCGTGTGTTCACGGCTGCCTCTAGCCAGCCCCCCAATTTTTTTTTTCTTTAATAACACAAACACCATGAGGGCTGGCTATCGTGTGTTCACGGATGCCTCTAGCCAGCCCCCCAATTTTTTTTTTTCTTTAATAACACAAACACCATGAGGGCTGGCTATCGTGTATCCACGGCTACCTCTAGCCAGCCCCCCAATTTTTTTTTTCTTTAATAACACAAACACCATGAGGGCTGGCTATCGTGTGTTCACGGCTGCCTCTAGCCAGCCCCCCAATTTTTTTTTTCTTTAATAACACAAACACCATGAGGGCTGGCTATCGTGTGTCCACGGCTGCCTCTAGCCAGCCCCCCAAATATTTTTTTCTTTAATAACACAAACACCATGAGGGCTGGCTATCGTGTATCCACGGCTACCTCTAGCCAGCCCCCCAATTTTTTTTTTCTTTAATAACACAAGCACCATGAGGGCTGGCTATCGTGTGTTCACGGCTGCCTCTAGCCAGCCCCCCAATTTTTTTTTCTTTAATAACACAAACACCATGAGGGCTGGCTATCGTGTGTTCACGGCTGCCTCTAGCCAGCCCCCCAATTTTTTTTTTTCTTTAATAACACAAACACCATGAGGGCTGGCTATCGTGTGTCCACGGCTGCCTCTAGCCAGCCCCCTAATTTTTTTTTTCTTTAATAACACAAACACCATGAGGGCTGGCTATCGTGTGTCCACAGCTGCCTCTAGCCAGCCCCCCAATTTTTTTTTTCTTTAATAACACAAACACCATGAGGGCTGGCTATCGTGTGTTCACGGCTGCCTCTAGCCAGCCCCCCAATTTTTTTTTTCTTTAATAACACAAACACCATGAGGGCTGGCTATCGTGTGTCCACGGCTGCCTCTAGCCAGCCCCCTAATTTTTTTTTTCTTTAATAACACAAACACCATGAGGGCTGGCTATCGTGTGTCCACAGCTGCCTCTAGCCAGCCCCCCAATTTTTTTTTTCTTTAATAACACAAACACCATGAGGGCTGGCTATCGTGTGTTCACGGCTGCCTCTAGCCAGCCCCCCAATTTTTTTTTTTTCTTTAATAACACAAACACCATGAGGGCTGGCTATCGTGTATCCACGGCTACCTCTAGCCAGCCCCCCAATTTTTTTTTCTTTAATAACACAAGCACCATGAGGGCTGGCTATCGTGTGTCCACGGCTGCCTCTAGCCAGCCCCCCAATTTTTTTTTTCTTTAATAACACAAACACCATGAGGGCTGGCTATCGTGTGTCCACGGCTGCCTCTAGCCAGCCCCCCAATTTTTTTTTCTTTAATAACACAAACACCATGAGGGCTGACTATCGTGTGTTCACGGCTGCCTCTAGCCAGCCCCCCAATTTTTTTTTTCTTTAATAACACAAACACCATGAGGGCTGGCTATCGTGTGTCCACGGCTGCCTCTAGCCAGCCCCCCAATTTTTTTTTTCTTTAATAACACAAACACCATAAGGGCTGGCTATCGTGTGTTCACGGATGCCTCTAGCCAGCCCCCCAATTTTTTTTTTTCTTTAATAACACAAACACCATGAGGGCTGGCTATCGTGTATCCACGGCTACCTCTAGCCAGCCCCCCAATTTTTTTTTTCTTTAATAACACAAGCACCATGAAAGCTGGCTATCGTGTGTCCACGGCTGCCTCTAGCCAGCCCCCCAAATATTTTTTTTCTTTAATAACACAAACACCATGAGGGCTGGCTATCGTGTGTCCACGGCTGCCTCTAGCCAGCCCCCCAAATATTTTTTTTCTTTAATAACACAAACACCATGAGGGCTGGCTATCGTGTGTTCACGGCTGCCTCTAGCCAGCCCCCCAATTTTTTTTTTCTTTAATAACACAAACACCATGAGGGCTGGCTATCGTGTGTTCACGGCTGCCTCTAGCCAGCCCCCCAATTTTTTTTTTTCTTTAATAACACAAACACCATGAGGGCTGGCTATCGTGTGTCCACGGCTGCCTCTAGCCAGCCCCCTAATTTTTTTTTTCTTTAATAACACAAACACCATGAGGGCTGGCTATCGTGTGTCCACAGCTGCCTCTAGCAAGCCCCCCAATTTTTTTTTTCTTTAATAACACAAACACCATGAGGGCTGGCTATCGTGTGTTCACGGCTGCCTCTAGCCAGCCCCCCAATTTTTTTTTTTCTTTAATAACACAAACACCATGAGGGCTGGCTATCGTGTGTCCACGGCTGCCTCTAGCCAGCCCCCTAATTTTTTTTTTCTTTAATAACACAAACACCATGAGGGCTGGCTATCGTGTGTCCACAGCTGCCTCTAGCCAGCCCCCCAATTTTTTTTTTCTTTAATAACACAAACACCATGAGGGCTGGCTATCGTGTGTTCACGGCTGCCTCTAGCCAGCCCCCCAATTTTTTTTTTTCTTTAATAACACAAACACCATGAGGGCTGGCTATCGTGTATCCACGGCTACCTCTAGCCAGCCCCCCAATTTTTTTTTTCTTTAATAACACAAGCACCATGAGGGCTGGCTATCATGTGTCCACGGCTGCCTCTAGCCAGCCCCCCAATTTTTTTTTTCTTTAATAACACAAACACCATGAGGGCTGGCTATCGTGTGTCCACGGCTGCCTCTAGCCAGCCCCCCAATTTTTTTTTTCTTTAATAACACAAACACCATGAGGGCTGACTATCGTGTGTTCACGGCTGCCTCTAGCCAGCCCCCCAATTTTTTTTTTCTTTAATAACACAAACACCATGAGGGCTGGCTATCGTGTGTCCACGGCTGCCTCTAGCCAGCCCCCCAATTTTTTTTTTCTTTAATAACACAAACACCATGAGGGCTGGCTATCGTGTGTTCACGGCTGCCTCTAGCCAGCCCCCCAATTTTTTTTTTCTTTAATAACACAAACACCATGAGGGCTGGCTATCGTGTGTCCACGGCTGCCTCTAGCCAGCCCCCCAAATATTTTTTTTCTTTAATAACACAAACACCATGAGGGCTGGCTATCGTGTGTTCACGGCTGCCTCTAGCCAGCCCCCCAATTTTTTTTTTCTTTAATAACACAAACACCATGAGGGCTGGCTATCGTGTGTTCACGGATGCCTCTAGCCAGCCCCCCAATTTTTTTTTTTCTTTAATAACACAAACACCATGAGGGCTGGCTATCGTGTATCCACGGCTACCTCTAGCCAGCCCCCCAATTTTTTTTTTCTTTAATAACACAAGCACCATGAGGGCTGGCTATCGTGTGTCCACGGCTGCCTCTAGCCAGCCCCCCAATTTTTTTTTTTCTTTAATAACACAAACACCATGAGGGCTGGCTATCGTGTGTTCACGGCTGCCTCTAGCCAGCCCCCCAATTTTTTTTTTCTTTAATAACACAAACACCATGAGGGCTGGCTATCGTGTGTCCACGGCTGCCTCTAGCCAGCCCCCCAAATATTTTTTTTCTTTAATAACACAAACACCATGAGGGCTGGCTATCGTGTGTTCACGGCTGCCTCTAGCCAGCCCCCCAATTTTTTTTTTCTTTAATAACACAAACACCATGAGGGCTGGCTATCGTGTGTTCACGGCTGCCTCTAGCCAGCCCCCCAATTTTTTTTTTTCTTTAATAACACAAACACCATGAGGGCTGGCTATCGTGTGTCCACGGCTGCCTCTAGCCAGCCCCCTAATTTTTTTTTTCTTTAATAACACAAACACCATGAGGGCTGGCTATCGTGTGTCCACAGCTGCCTCTAGCCAGCCCCCCAATTTTTTTTTTCTTTAATAACACAAACACCATGAGGGCTGGCTATCGTGTGTTCACGGCTGCCTCTAGCCAGCCCCCCAATTTTTTTTTTTCTTTAATAACACAAACACCATGAGGGCTGGCTATCGTGTGTCCACGGCTGCCTCTAGCCAGCCCCCTAATTTTTTTTTTCTTTAATAACACAAACACCATGAGGACTGGCTATCGTGTGTCACCAGCTGCCTCTAGCCAGCCCCCCA
Organism: Phyllobates terribilis; assembly: GCF_046119375.1. Lineage (NCBI taxonomy): Eukaryota > Metazoa > Chordata > Amphibia > Anura > Dendrobatidae > Phyllobates > Phyllobates terribilis. Next base: position 496,598 of record NW_027363418.1, read on the forward strand.
ATTTTTTTTTTCTTTAATAACACAAACACCATGAGGGCTGGCTATCGTGTGTTCACGGCTGCCTCTAGCCAGCCCCCCAATTTTTTTTTTTCTTTAATAACACAAACACCATGAGGGCTGGCTATCATGTATCCACGGCTACCTCTAGCCAGCCCCCCAATTTTTTTTTTCTTTAATAACACAAGCACCATGAGGGCTGGCTATCGTGTGTCCACGGCTGCCTCTAGCCAGCCCCCCAATTTTTTTTTTCTTTAATAACACAAACACCATGAGGGCTGGCTATCGTGTGTCCACGGCTGCCTCTAGCCAGCCCCCCAATTTTTTTTTTTCTTTAATAACACAAACACCATGAGGGCTGACTATCGTGTGTTCACGGCTGCCTCTAGCCAGCCCCCCAATTTTTTTTTTCTTTAATAACACAAACACCATGAGGGCTGGCTATCGTGTGTCCACGGCTGCCTCTAGCCAGCCCCCCAATTTTTTTTTTCTTTAATAACACAAACACCATGAGGGCTGGCTATCGTGTGTTCACGGCTGCCTCTAGCCAGCCCCCCAATTTTTTTTTTCTTTAATAACACAAACACCATGAGGGCTGGCTATCGTGTGTCCACGGCTGCCTCTAGCCAGCCCCCCAAATATTTTTTTTCTTTAATAACACAAACACCATGAGGGCTGGCTATCGTGTGTTCACGGCTGCCTCTAGCCAGCCCCCCAATTTTTTTTTTCTTTAATAACACAAACACCATGAGGGCTGGCTATCGTGTGTTCACGGATGCCTCTAGCCAGCCCCCCAATTTTTTTTTTTCTTTAATAACACAAACACCATGAGGGCTGGCTATCGTGTATCCACGGCTACCTCTAGCCAGCCCCCCAATTTTTTTTTTCTTTAATAACACAAGCACCATGAGGGCTGGCTATCGTGTGTCCACGGCTGCCTCTAGCCAGCCCCCCAATTTTTTTTTTTCTTTAATAACACAAACACCATGAGGGCTGGCTATCGTGTGTTCACGGCTGCCTCTAGCCAGCCCCCCAATTTTTTTTTTCTTTAATAACACAAACACCATGAGGGCTGGCTATCGTGTGTCCACGGCTGCCTCTAGCCAGCCCCCCAAACATTTTTTTCTTTAATAACACAAACACCATGAGGGCTGGCTATCGTGTGTTCACGGCTGCCTCTAGCCAGCCCCCCAATTTTTTTTTTCTTTAATAACACAAACACCATGAGAGCTGGCTATCGTGTGTTCACGGCTGCCTCTAGCCAGCCCCCCAATTTTTTTTTTTCTTTAATAACACAAACACCATGAGGGCTGGCTATCGTGTGTCCACGGCTGCCTCTAGCCAGCCCCCTAATTTTTTTTTTCTTTAATAACACAAACACCATGAGGGCTGGCTATCGTGTGTCCACAGCTGCCTCTAGCCAGCCCCCCAATTTTTTTTTTCTTTAATAACACAAACACCATGAGGGCTGGCTATCGTGTGTTCACGGCTGCCTCTAACCAGCCCCCCAATTTTTTTTTTTCTTTAATAACACAAACACCATGAGGGCTGGCTATCGTGTGTCCACGGCTGCCTCTAGCCAGCCCCCTAATTTTTTTTTTCTTTAATAACACAAACACCATGAGGGCTGGCTATCGTGTGTCCACAGCTGCCTCTAGCCAGCCCCCCAATTTTTTTTTTCTTTAATAACACAAACACCATGAGGGCTGGCTATCGTGTGTTCACGGCTGCCTCTAGCCAGCCCCCCAATTTTTTTTTTTCTTTAATAACACAAACACCATGAGGGCTGGCTATCGTGTATCCACGGCTACCTCTAGCCAGCCCCCCAATTTTTTTTTTCTTTAATAACACAAGCACCATGAGGGCTGGCTATCGTGTGTCCACGGCTGCCTCTAGCCAGCCCCCCAATTTTTTTTTTCTTTAATAACACAAACACCATGAGGACTGGCTATCGTGTGTCCACGGCTGCCTCTAGCCAGCCCCCAATTTTTTTTTTCTTTAATAACACAAACACCATGAGGGCTGACTATCGTGTGTTCACGGCTGCCTCTAGCCAGCCCCCCAATTTTTTTTTTCTTTAATAACACAAACACCATGAGGGCTGGCTATCGTGTGTCCACGGCTGCCTCTAGCCAGCCCCCCAATTTTTTTTTTCTTTAATAACACAAACACCATGAGGGCTGGCTTTCGTGTGTTCACGGCTGCCTCTAGCCAGCCCCCCAATTTTTTTTTTCTTTAATAACACAAACACCATGAGGGCTGGCTATCGTGTATCCACGGCTACCTCTAGCCAGCCCCCCAATTTTTTTTTTCTTTAATAACACAAGCACCATGAGGGCTGGCTATCGTGTGTCCACGGCTGCCTCTAGCCAGCCCCCCAATTTTTTTTTTTCTTTAATAACACAAACACCATGAGGGCTGGCTATCGTGTGTTCACGGCTGCCTCTAGCCAGTCCCCAATTTTTTTTTTCTTTAATAACACAAACACCATGAGGGCTGGCTATCGTGTGTCCACGGCTGCCTCTAGCCAGCCCCCCAAATATTTTTTTTCTTTAATAACACAAACACCATGAGGGCTGGCTATCGTGTGTTCACGGCTGCCTCTAGCCAGCCCCCCAATTTTTTTTTTCTTTAATAACACAAACACCATGACTGTTGGCTATCGTATGTTCACGGCTGCCTCTAGCCAGCCCCCCAATTTTTTTTTTTCTTTAATAACACAAACACCATGAGGGCTGGCTATCGTGTGTCCACGGCTGCCTCTAGCCAGCCCCCTAATTTTTTTTTTCTTTAATAACACAAACACCATGAGGGCTGGCTATCGTGTGTCCACAGCTGCCTCTAGCCAGCCCCCCAATTTTTTTTTTCTTTAATAACACAAACACTATGAGGGCTGGCTATCGTGTGTTCACGGCTGCCTCTAGCCAGCCCCCCAATTTTTTTTTTTCTTTAATAACACAAACACCATGAGGGCTGGCTATCGTGTGTCCACGGCTGCCTCTAGCCAGCCCCCTAATTTTTTTTTTCTTTAATAACACAAACACCATGAGGGCTGGCTATCGTGTGTTCACAGCTGCCTCTAGCCAGCCCCCCAATTTTTTTTTTCTTTAATAACACAAACACCATGAGGGCTGGCTATCGTGTGTTCACGGCTGCCTCTAGCCAGCCCCCCAATTTTTTTTTTTTCTTTAATAACACAAACACCATGAGGGCTGGCTATCGTGTATCCACGGCTACCTCTAGCCAGCCCCCCAATTTTTTTTTTCTTTAATAACACAAGCACCATGAGGGCTGGCTATCGTGTGTCCACGGCTGCCTCTAGCCAGCCCCCCAATTTTTTTTTCTTTAATAACACAAACACCATGAGGGCTGGCTATCGTGTGTCCACGGCTGCCTCTAGCCAGCCCCCCAATTTTTTTTTTCTTTAATAACACAAACACCATGAGGGCTGACTATCGTGTGTTCACGGCTGCCTCTAGCCAGCCCCCCAATTTTTTTTTTCTTTAATAACACAAACACCATGAGGGCTGGCTATCGTGTGTCCACGGCTGCCTCTAGCCAGCCCCCCAATTTTTTTTTTCTTTAATAACACAAACACCATGAGGGCTGGCTATCGTGTGTTCACGGCTGCCTCTAGCCAGCCCCCCAATTTTTTTTTTCTTTAATAACACAAACACCATGAGGGCTGGCTATCGTGTGTCCACGGCTGCCTCTAGCCAGCCCCCCAAATATTTTTTTTCTTTAATAACACAAACACCATGAGGGCTGGCTATCGTGTGTTCACGGCTGCCTCTAGCCAGCCCCCCAATTTTTTTTTTCTTTAATAACACAAACACCATGAGGGCTGGCTATCGTGTGTTCACGGATGCCTCTAGCCAGCCCCCCAATTTTTTTTTTTCTTTAATAACACAAACACCATGAGGGCTGGCTATCGTGTATCGACGGCTACCTCTAGCCAGCCCCCCAATTTTTTTTTTCTTTAATAACACAAGCACCATGAGGGCTGGCTATCGTGTGTCCACGGCTGCCTCTAGCCAGCCCCCCAAATATTTTTTTTCTTTAATAACACAAACACCATGAGGGCTGGCTATCGTGTGTTCACGGCTGCCTCTAGCCAGCCCCCCAATTTTTTTTTTCTTTAATAACACAAACACCATGAGGGCTGGCTATCGTGTGTCCACGGCTGCCTCTAGCCAGCCCCCCAAATATTTTTTTTCTTTAATAACACAAACACCATGAGGGCTGGCTATCGTGTGTTCACGGCTGCCTCTAGCCAGCCCCCCAATTTTTTTTTTCTTTAATAACACAAACACCATGAGGGCTGGCTATCGTGTGTTCACGGCTGCCTCTAGCCAGCCCCCCAATTTTTTTTTTCTTTAATAACACAAACACCATGAGGGCTGGCTATCGTGTGTCCACGGCTGCTTCTAGCCAGCCCCCTAATTTTTTTTTCTTTAATAACACAAACACCATGAGGGCTGGCTATCGTGTGTCCACAGCTGCCTCTAGCCAGCCCCCCAATTTTTTTTTTCTTTAATAACACAAACACCATGAGGGCTGGCTATCGTGTGTTCACGGCTGCCTCTAGCCAGCCCCCCAATTTTTTTTTTTCTTTAATAACACAAACACCATGAGGGCTGGCTATCGTGTATCCACGGCTACCTCTAGCCAGCCCCCCAATTTTTTTTTTCTTTAATAACACAAGCACCATGAGGGCTGGCTATCGTGTGTCCACGGCTGCCTCTAGCCAGCCCCCCAATTTTTTTTTTCTTTAATAACACAAACACCATGAGGGCTGGCTATCGTGTATCCACGGCTGCCTCTAGCCAGCCCCCCAATTTTTTTTTTCTTTAATAGCACAAACACCATGAGGGCTGGCTATCGTGTGTTCACGGCTGCCTCTAGCCAGCCCCCCAATTTTTTTTTTCTTTAATAACACAAACACCATGAGGGCTGGCTATCGTGTGTCCACGGCTGCCTCTAGCCAGCCCCCCAAATATTTTTTTTCTTTAATAACACAAACACCATGAGGGCTGGCTATCGTGTGTTCACGGCTGCCTCTAGCCAGCCCCCCAATTTTTTTTTTCTTTAATAACACAAACACCATGAGGGCTGGCTATCGTGTGTTCACGGATGCCTCTAGCCAGCCCCCCAATTTTTTTTTTTTCTTTAATAACACAAACACCATGAGGGCTGGCTATCGTGTATCCACGGCTACCTCTAGCCAGCCCCCCAATTTTTTTTTTCTTTAATAACACAAGCACCATGAGGGCTGGCTATCGTGTGTCCACGGCTGCCTCTAGCCAGCCCCCCAATTTTTTTTTTTCTTTAATAACACAAACACCATGAGGGCTGGCTATCGTGTGTTCACGGCTGCCTCTAGCCAGCCCCCCAATTTTTTTTTTCTTTAATAACACAAACACCATGAGGGCTGGCTATCGTGTGTCCACGGCTGCCTCTAGCCAGCCCCCCAAATATTTTTTTTCTTTAATAACACAAACACCATGAGGGCTGGCTATCGTGTGTTCACGGCTGCCTCTAGCCAGCCCCCCAATTTTTTTTTTTCTTTAATAACACAAACACCATGAGGGCTGGCTATCGTGTGTCCACGGCTGCCTCTAGCCAGCCCCCTAATTTTTTTTTTCTTTAATAACACAAACACCATGAGGGCTGGCTATCGTGTGTCCACAGCTGCCTCTAGCCAGCCCCCCAATTTTTTTTTTCTTTAATAACACAAACACCATGAGGGCTGGCTATAGTGTGTTCACGGCTGCCTCTAGCCAGCCCCCCAATTTTTTTTTTCTTTAATAACACAAACACCATGAGGGCTGGCTATCGTGTGTCCACGGCTGCCTCTAGCCAGCCCCCTAATTTTTTTTTTCTTTAATAACACAAACACCATGAGGGCTGGCTATCGCGTGTCCACAGCTGCCTCTAGCCAGCCCCCCAATTTTTTTTTCTTTAATAACACAAACACCATGAGGGCTGGCTATCGTGTGTTCACGGCTGCCTCTAGCCAGCCCCCCAATTTTTTTTTTTCTTTAATAACACAAACACCATGAGGGCTGGCTATCGTGTATCCACGGCTACCTCTAGCCAGCCCCCCAATTTTTTTTTTCTTTAATAACACAAGCACCATGAGGGCTGGCTATCGTGTGTCCACGGCTGCCTCTAGCCAGCCCCCCAATTTTTTTTTCTTTAATAACACAAACACCATGAGGGCTGGCTATCGTGTGTCCACGGCTGCCTCTAGCCAGCCCCCCAATTTTTTTTTTCTTTAATAACACAAACACCATGAGGGCTGACTATCGTGTGTTCACGGCTGCCTCTAGCCAGCCCCCCAATTTTTTTTTTCTTTAATAACACAAACACCATGAGGGCTGGCTATCGTGTGTCCACGGCTGCCTCTAGCCAGCCCCCCAATTTTTTTTTTCTTTAATAACACAAACACCATGAGGGCTGGCTATCGTGTGTTCACGGCTGCCTCTAGCCAGCCCCCCAATTTTTTTTTTCTTTAATAACACAAACACCATGAGGGCTGGCTATCGTGTGTCCACGTCTGCCTCTAGCCAGCCCCCCAAATATTTTTTTTCTTTAACAACACAAACACCATGAGGGCTGGCTATCGTGTGTTCACGGCTGCCTCTAGCCAGCCCCCCAATTTTTTTTTTCTTTAATAACACAAACACCATGAGGGCTGGCTATCGTGTGTTCACGGATGCCTCTAGCCAGCCCCCCAATTTTTTTTTTCTTTAATAACACAAACACCATGAGGGCTGGCTATCGTGTGTCCACGGCTACCTCTAGCCAGCCCCCCAATTTTTTTTTTCTTTAATAACACAAGCACCATGAGGGCTGGCTATCGTGTGTCCACGGCTGCCTCTAGCCAGCCCCCCAATTTTTTTTTTTCTTTAATAACACAAACACCATGAGGGCTGGCTATCGTGTGTTCACGGCTGCCTCTAGCCAGCCCCCCAATTTTTTTTTTCTTTAATAACACAAACACCATGAGGGCTGGCTATCGTGTGTCCACGGCTGCCTCTAGCCAGCCCCCCAAATATTTTTTTTCTTTAATAACACAAACACCATGAGGGCTGGCTATCGTGTGTTCACGGCTGCCTCTAGCCAGCCCCCCAATTTTTTTTTTCTTTAATAACACAAACACCATGAGGGCTGGCTATCGTGTGTTCACGGCTGCCTCTAGCCAGCCCCCCAATTTTTTTTTTTCTTTAATAACACAAACACCATGAGGGCTGGCTATCGTGTGTCCACGGCTGCCTCTAGCCAGCCCCCTAATTTTTTTTTTCTTTAATAACACAAACACCATGAGGGCTGGCTATCATGTGTCCACAGCTGCCTCTAGCCAGCCCCCCAATTTTTTTTTTCTTTAATAACACAAACACCATGAGGGCTGGCTATCGTGTGTTCACGGCTGCCTCTAGCCAGCCCCCCAATTTTTTTTTTCTTTAATAACACAAACACCATGAGGGCTGGCTATCGTGTGTCCACGGCTGCCTCTAGCCAGCCCCCTAATTTTTTTTTTCTTTAATAACACAAACACCATGAGGGCTGGCTATCGTGTGTCCACAGCTGCCTCTAGCCAGCCCCCCAATTTTTTTTTTCTTTAATAACACAAACACCATGAGGGCTGGCTATCGTGTGTTCACGGCTGCCTCTAGCCAGCCCCCCAATTTTTTTTTTTCTTTAATAACACAAACACCATGAGGGCTGGCTATCGTGTATCCACGGCTACCTCTAGCCAGCCCCCCAATTTTTTTTTTCTTTAATAACACAAGCACCATGAGGGCTGGCTATCGTGTGTCCACGGCTGCCTCTAGCCAGCCCCCCAATTTTTTTTTTCTTTAATAACACAAACACCATGAGGGCTGGCTATCGTGTGTCCACGGCTGCCTCTAGCCAGCCCCCCAATTTTTTTTTTCTTTAATAACACAAACACCATGAGGGCTGACTATCGTGTGTTCACGGCTGCCTCTAGCCAGCCCCCCAATTTTTTTTTTCTTTAATAACACAAACACCATGAGGGCTGGCTATCGTGTGTCCACGGCTGCCTCTAGCCAGCCCCCCAATTTTTTTTTTCTTTAATAACACAAACACCATGAGGGCTGGCTATCGTGTGTTCACGGCTGCCTCTAGCCAGCCCCCCAATTTTTTTTTTCTTTAATAACACAAACACCATGAGGGCTGGCTATCGTGTGTCCACGGCTGCCTCTAGCCAGCCCCCCAAATATTTTTTTTCTTTAATAACACAAACACCATGAGGGCTGGCTATCGTGTGTTCACGGCTGCCTCTAGCCAGCCCCCCAATTTTTTTTTCTTTAATAACACAAACACCATGAGGGCTGGCTATCGTGTGTTCACGGATGCCTCTAGCCAGCCCCCCAATTTTTTTTTTTCTTTAATAACACAAACACCATGAGGGCTGGCTATCGTGTATCCACGGCTACCTCTAGCCAGCCCCCCAATTTTTTTTTTCTTTAATAACACAAGCACCATGAGGGCTGGCTATCGTGTGTCCACGGCTGCCTCTAGCCAGCCCCCCAATTTTTTTTTTCTTTAATAACACAAACACCATGAGGGCTGGCTATCGTGTGTTCACGGCTGCCTCTAGCCAGCCCCCCAATTTTTTTTTTCTTTAATAACACAAACACCATGAGGGCTGGCTATCGTGTGTCCACGGCTGCCTCTAGCCAGCTCCCCAAATATTTTTTTTCTTTAATAACACAAACACCATGAGGGCTGGCTATCGTGTGTTCACGGCTGCCTCTAGCCAGCCCCCCAATTTTTTTTTTCTTTAATAACACAAACACCATGAGGGCTGGCTATCGTGTGTTCACGGCTGCCTCTAGCCAGCCCCCCAATTTTTTTTTTTCTTTAATAACACAAACACCATGAGGGCTGGCTATCGTGTGTCCACGGCTGCCTCTAGCCAGCCCCCTAATTTTTTTTTTCTTTAATAACACAAACACCATGAGGGCTGGCTATCGTGTGTCCACAGCTGCCTCTAGCCAGCCCCCCAATTTTTTTTTTCTTTAATAACACAAACACCATGAGGGCTGGCTATCGTGTGTTCACGGCTGCCTCTAGCCAGCCCCCCAATTTTTTTTTTCTTTAATAACACAAACACCATGAGGGCTGGCTATCGTGTGTCCACGGCTGCCTCTAGCCAGCCCCCTAATTTTTTTTTTTCTTTAATAACACAAACACCATGAGGGCTGGCTATCGTGTGTCCACGGCTGCCTCTAGCCAGCCCCCCAATTTTTTTTTTCTTTAATAACACAAACACCATGAGGGCTGGCTATCGTGTGTTCACGGCTGCCTCTAGCCAGCCCCCCAATTTTTTTTTTTCTTTAATAACACAAACACCATGAGGGCTGGCTATCGTGTGTCCACGGCTGCCTCTAGCCAGCCCCCCAATTTTTTTTTTCTTTAATAACACAAACACCATGAGGGCTGGCTATCGTGTGTTCACGGCTGCCTCTAGCCAGCCCCCCAATTTTTTTTTTCTTTAATAACACAAACACCATGAGGGCTGGCTATCGTGTGTCCACGGCTGCCTCTAGCCAGCCCCCCAAACATTTTTTTTCTTTAATAACACAAACACCATGAGGGCTGGCTATCGTGTGTTCACGGCTGCCTCTAGCCAGCCCCCTAATTTTTTTTTTCTTTAATAACACAAACACCATGAGGGCTGGCTATCGTGTGTCCACAGCTGCCTCTAGCCAGCCCCCCAATTTTTTTTTCTTTAATAACACAAACACCATGAGGGCTGGCTATCGTGTGTTCACGGCTGCCTCTAGCCAGCCCCCCAATTTTTTTTTTCTTTAATAACACAAACACCATGAGGCCTGGCTATCGTGTGTCCACGGCTGCCTCTAGCCAGCCCCCTAATTTTTTTTTTCTTTAATAACACAAACACCATGAGGGCTGGCTATCGTGTGTCCACAGCTGCCTCTAGCCAGCCCCCAATTTTTTTTTTCTTTAATAACACAAACACCATGAGGGCTGGCTATCGTGTTTTCACGGCTGCCTCTAGCCAGCCCCCCAATTTTTTTTTTTCTTTAATAACACAAACACCATGAGGGCTGGCTATCGTGTATCCACGGCTACCTCTAGCCAGCCCCCCAATTTTTTTTTTCTTTAATAACACAAGCACCATGAGGGCTGGCTATCGTGTGTCCACGGCTGCCTCTAGCCAGCCCCCCAATTTTTTTTTTCTTTAATAACACAAACACCATGAGGGCTGGCTATCGTGTGTCCACGGCTGCCTCTAGCCAGCCCCCCAATTTTTTTTTTCTTTAATAACACAAACACCATGAGGGCTGACTATCGTGTGTTCACGGCTGCCTCTAGCCAGCCCCCCAATTTTTTTTTTCTTTAATAACACAAACACCATGAGGGCTGGCTATCGTGTGTCCACGGCTGCCTCTAGCCAGCCCCCCAATTTTTTTTTTCTTTAATAACACAAACACCATGAGGGCTGGCTATCGTGTGTTCACGGCTGCCTCTAGCCAGCCCCCCAATTTTTTTTTTCTTTAATAACACAAACACCATGAGGGCTGGCTATCGTGTGTCCACGGCTGCCTCTAGCCAGCCCCCCAAATATTTTTTTTCTTTAATAACACAAACACCATGAGGGCTGGCTATCGTGTGTTCACGGCTGCCTCTAGCCAGCCCCCCAATTTTTTTTTTCTTTAATAACACAAACACCATGAGGGCTGGCTACCGTGTGTTCACGGATGCCTCTAGCCAGCCCCCCAATTTTTTTTTTTCTTTAATAACACAAACACCATGAGGGCTGGCTATCGTGTATCCATGGCTACCTCTAGCCAGCCCCCCAATTTTTTTTTTCTTTAATAACACAAGCACCATGAGGGCTGGCTATCGTGTGTCCACGGCTGCCTCTAGCCAGCCCCCCAATTTTTTTTTTTCTTTAATAACACAAACACCATGAGGGCTGGCTATCGTGTGTTCATGGCTGCCTCTAGCCAGCCCCCCAATTTTTTTTTTCTTTAATAACACAAACACCATGAGGGCTGGCTATCGTGTGTCCACGGCTGCCTCTAGCCAGCCCCCCAAATATTTTTTTTCTTTAATAACACAAACACCATGAGGGCTGGCTATCGTGTGTTCACGGCTGCCTCTAGCCAGCCCTCCAATTTTTTTTTTCTTTAATAACACAAACACCATGAGGGCTGGCTATCGTGTGTTCAAGGCTGCCTCTAGTCAGCCCCCCAATTTTTTTTTTTCTTTAATAACACAAACACCATGAGGGCTGGCTATCGTGTGTCCACGGCTGCCTCTAGCCAGCCCCCTAATTTTTTTTTTCTTTAATAACACAAACACCATGAGGGCTGGCTATCGTGTGTCCACAGCTGCCTCTAGCCAGCCCCCCAATTTTTTTTTCTTTAATAACACAAACACCATGAGGGCTGACTATCGTGTGTTCACGGCTGCCTCTAGCCAGCCCCCCAATTTTTTTTTTCTTTAATAACACAAACACCATGAGGGCTGGCTATCGTGTGTCCACGGCTGCCTCTAGCCAGCCCCCCAATTTTTTTTTTCTTTAATAACACAAACACCATGAGGGCTGGCTATCGTGTGTTCACGGCTGCCTCTAGCCAGCCCCCCAATTTTTTTTTTCTTTAATAACACAAACACCATGAGGGCTGGCTATCGTGTGTCCACGGCTGCCTCTAGCCAGCCCCCCAAATATTTTTTTTCTTTAATAACACAAACACCATGAGGGCTGGCTATCGTGTGTTCACGGCTGCCTCTAGCCAGCCCCCCAATTTTTTTTTTCTTTAATAACACAAACACCATGAGGGCTGGCTATCGTGTGTTCACGGATGCCTCTAGCCAGCCCCCCAATTTTTTTTTTTCTTTAATAACACAAACACCATGAGGGCTGGCTATCGTGTATCCACGGCTACCTCTAGCCAGCCCCCCAATTTTTTTTTTCTTTAATAACACAAGCACCATGAGGGCTGGCTATCGTGTGTCCACGGCTGCCTCTAGCCAGCCCCCCAATTTTTTTTTTATTTAATAACACAAACACCATGAGGGCTGGCTATCGTGTGTTCACGGCTGCCTCTAGCCAGCCCCCCAATTTTTTTTTTCTTTAATAACACAAACACCATGAAGGCTGGCTATCGTGTGTCCACGGCTGCCTCTAGCCAGCTCCCCAAATATTTTTTTTCTTTAATAACACAAACACCATGAGGGCTGGCTATCGTGTGTTCACGGCTGCCTCTAGCCAGCCCCCCAATTTTTTTTTTCTTTAATAACACAAACACCATGAGGGCTGGCTATCGTGTGTTCACGGCTGCCTCTAGCCAGCCCCCCAATTTTTTTTTTCTTTAATAACACAAACACCATGAGGGCTGGCTATCGTGTGTCCACGGCTGCCTCTAGCCAGCCCCCTAATTTTTTTTTTCTTTAATAACACAAACACCATGAGGGCTGGCTATCGTGTGTCCACAGCTGCCTCTAGCCAGCCCCCCAATTTTTTTTTTCTTTAATAACACAAACACCATGAGGGCTGGCTATCGTGTGTCCACGGCTGCCTCTAGCCAGCCCCCCAATTTTTTTTTTCTTTAATAACACAAACACCATGAGGGCTGGCTATCGTGTGTTCACGGCTGCCTCTAGCCAGCCCCCCAATTTTTTTTTTTCTTTAATAACACAAACACCATGAGGGCTGGCTATCGTGTGTCCACGGCTGCCTCTAGCCAGCCCCCCAATTTTTTTTTTCTTTAATAACACAAACACCATGAGGGCTGGCTATCGTGTGTTCACGGCTGCCTCTAGCCAGCCCCCCAATTTTTTTTTTCTTTAATAACACAAACACCATGAGGGCTGGCTATCGTGTGTCCACGGCTGCCTCTAGCCAGCCCCCCAAATATTTTTTTTCTTTAATAACACAAACACCATGAGGGCTGGCTATCGTGTGTTCACGGCTGCCTCTAGCCAGCCCCCTAATTTTTTTTTTCTTTAATAACACAAACACCATGAGGGCTGGCTATCGTGTGTCCACAGCTGCCTCTAGCCAGCCCCCCAATTTTTTTTTTCTTTAATAACACAAACACCATGAGGGCTGGCTATCGTGTGTTCACGGCTGCCTCTAGCCAGCCCCCCAATTTTTTTTTTCTTTAATAACACAAACACCATGAGGGCTGGCTATCGTGTGTCCACGGCTGCCTCTAGCCAGCCCCCTAATTTTTTTTTTCTTTAATAACACAAACACCATGAGGGCTGGCTATCGTGTGTCCACAGCTGCCTCTAGCCAGCCCCCCAATTTTTTTTTTCTTTAATAACACAAACACCATGAGGGCTGGCTATCGTGTTTTCACGGCTGCCTCTAGCCAGCCCCCCAATTTTTTTTTTTTCTTTAATAACACAAACACCATGAGGGCTGGCTATCGTGTATCCACGGCTACCTCTAGCCAGCCCCCCAATTTTTTTTTTCTTTAATAACACAAGCACCATGAGGGCTGGCTATCGTGTGTCCACGGCTGCCTCTAGCCAGCCCCCCAATTTTTTTTTTCTTTAATAACACAAACACCATGAGGGCTGGCTATCGTGTGTCCACGGCTGCCTCTAGCCAGCCCCCCAATTTTTTTTTTCTTTAATAACACAAACACCATGAGGGCTGACTATCGTGTGTTCACGGCTGCCTCTAGCCAGCCCCCCAATTTTTTTTTTGTTTAATAACACAAACACCATGAGGGCTGGCTATCGTGTGTCCACGGCTGCCTCTAGCCAGCCCCCCAATTTTTTTTTTCTTTAATAACACAAACACCATGAGGGCTGGCTATCGTGTGTTCACGGCTGCCTCTAGCCAGCCCCCCAATTTTTTTTTTCTTTAATAACACAAACACCATGAGGGCTGGCTATCGTGTGTCCACGGCTGCCTCTAGCCAGCCCCCCAAATATTTTTTTTCTTTAATAACACAAACACCATGAGGGCTGGCTATCGTGTGTTCACGGCTGCCTCTAGCCAGCCCCCCAATTTTTTTTTTCTTTAATAACACAAACACCATGAGGGCTGGCTATCGTGTGTTCACGGATGCCTCTAGCCAGCCCCCCAATTTTTTTTTTTCTTTAATAACACAAACACCATGAGGGCTGGCTATCGTGTATCCATGGCTACCTCTAGCCAGCCCCCCAATTTTTTTTTTCTTTAATAACACAAGCACCATGAGGGCTGGCTATCGTGTGTCCACGGCTGCCTCTAGCCAGCCCCCCAATTTTTTTTTTTCTTTAATAACACAAACACCATGAGGGCTGGCTATCGTGTGTTCATGGCTGCCTCTAGCCAGCCCCCCAATTTTTTTTTTCTTTAATAACACAAACACCATGAGGGCTGGCTATCGTGTGTCCACGGCTGCCTCTAGCCAGCCCCCCAAATATTTTTTTTCTTTAATAACACAAACACCATGAGGGCTGGCTATCGTGTGTTCACGGCTGCCTCTAGCCAGCCCTCCAATTTTTTTTTTCTTTAATAACACAAACACCATGAGGGCTGGCTATCGTGTGTTCAAGGCTGCCTCTAGTCAGCCCCCCAATTTTTTTTTTTCTTTAATAACACAAACACCATGAGGGCTGGCTATCGTGTGTCCACGGCTGCCTCTAGCCAGCCCCCTAATTTTTTTTTTCTTTAATAACACAAACACCATGAGGGCTGGCTATCGTGTGTCCACAGCTGCCTCTAGCCAGCCCCCCAATTTTTTTTTTCTTTAATAACACAAACACCATGAGGGCTGGCTATCGTGTGTCTACGGCTGCCTCTAGCCAGCCCCCTAATTTTTTTTTTCTTTAATAACACAAACACCATGAGGGCTGGCTATCGTGTGTCCACAGCTGCCTCTAGCCAGCCCCCCAATTTTTTTTTTCTTTAATAACACAAACACCATGAGGGCTGGCTATCGTGTGTTCACGGCTGCCTCTAGCCAGCCCCCCAATTTTTTTTTTTTCTTTAATAACACAAACACCATGAGGGCTGGCTATCGTGTATCCACGGCTACCTCTAGCCAGCCCCCCAATTTTTTTTTTCTTTAATAACACAAGCACCATGAGGGCTGGCTATCGTGTGTCCACGGCTGCCTCTAGCCAGCCCCCCAATTTTTTTTTTCTTTAATAACACAAACACCATGAGGGCTGGCTATCGTGTGTCCACGGCTGCCTCTAGCCAGCCCCCCAATTTTTTTTTTCTTTAATAACACAAACACCATGAGGGCTGACTATCGTGTGTTCACGGCTGCCTCTAGCCAGCCCCCCAATTTTTTTTTTCTTTAATAACACAAACACCATGAGGGCTGGCTATCGTGTGTCCACGGCTGCCTCTAGCCAGCCCCCCAATTTTTTTTTTCTTTAATAACACAAACACCATGAGGGCTGGCTATCGTGTGTTCACGGCTGCCTCTAGCCAGCCCCCCAATTTTTTTTTTCTTTAATAACACAAACACCATGAGGGCTGGCTATCGTGTGTCCACGGCTGCCTCTAGCCAGCCCCCCAAATATTTTTTTTCTTTAATAACAAAAACACCATGAGGGCTGGCTATCGTGTGTTCACGGCTGCCTCTAGCCAGCCCCCCAATTTTTTTTTTCTTTAATAACACAAACACCATGAGGGCTGGCTATCGTGTGTTCACGGATGCCTCTAGCCAGCCCCCCAATTTTTTTTTTTCTTTAATAACACAAACACCATGAGGGCTGGCTATCGTGTATCCACGGCTACCTCTAGCCAGCCCCCCAATTTTTTTTTTCTTTAATAACACAAGCACCATGAAGGCTGGCTATCGTGTGTCCACGGCTGCCTCTAGCCAGCCCCCCAATTTTTTTTTTCTTTAATAACACAAACACCATGAGGGCTGGCTATCGTGTGTTCACGGCTGCCTCTAGCCAGCCCCCCAATTTTTTTTTTCTTTAATAACACAAACACCATGAGGGCTGGCTATCGTGTGTCCACGGCTGCCTCTAGCCAGCCCCCCAAATATTTTTTTTCTTTAATAACACAAACACCATGACGGCTGGCTATCGTGTGTTCACGGCTGCCTCTAGCCAGCCCCCCAATTTTTTTTTTCTTTAATAACACAAACACCATGAGGGCTGGCTATCGTGTGTTCACGGCTGCCTCTAGCCAGCCCCCCAATTTTTTTTTTCTTTAATAACACAAACACCATGAGGGCTGGCTATCGTGTGTCCACCGCTGCCTCTAGCCAGCCCCCTAATTTTTTTTTTCTTTAATAACACAAACACCATGAGGGCTGGCTATCGTGTGTCCACAGCTGCCTCTAGCCAGCCCCCCAATTTTTTTTTCTTTAATAACACAAACACCATGAGGGCTGGCTATCGTGTGTTCACGGCTGCCTCTAGCCAGCCCCCCAATTTTTTTTTTTCTTTAATAACACAAACACCATGAGGGCTGGCTATCGTGTGTCCACGGCTGCCTCTAGCCAGCCCCCTAATTTTTTTTTTCTTTAATAACACAAACACCATGAGGGCTGGCTATCGTGTGTCCACAGCTGCCTCTAGCCAGCCCCCCAATTTTTTTTTTCTTTAATAACACAAACACCATGAAGGCTGGCTATCGTGTGTTCACGGCTGCCTCTAGCCAGCCCCCCAATTTTTTTTTTTCTTTAATAACACAAACACCATGAGGGCTGGCTATCGTGTATCCACGGCTACCTCTAGCTAGCCCCCCAATTTTTTTTTTCTTTAATAACACAAGCACCATGAGGGCTGGCTATCGTGTGTCCACGGCTGCCTCTAGCCAGCCCCCCAATTTTTTTTTTCTTTAATAACACAAACACCATGAGGGCTGGCTATCGTGTGTTCACGGCTGCCTCTAGCCAGCCCCCCAATTTTTTTTTTCTTTAATAACACAAACACCATGAGGGTTGGCTATCGTGTGTCCACGGCTGCCTCTAGCCAGCCCCCCAAATATTTTTTTTCTTTAATAACACAAACACCATGAGGGCTGGCTATCGTGTGTTCACGGCTGCCTCTAGCCAGCCCCCCAATTTTTTTTTTCTTTAATAACACAAACACCATGAGGGCTGGCTATCGTGTGTTCACGGCTGCCTCTAGCCAGCCCCCCAATTTTTTTTTTCTTTAATAACACAAACACCATGAGGGCTGGCTATCGTGTGTCCACCGCTGCCTCTAGCCAGCCCCCTAATTTTTTTTTTCTTTAATAACACAAACACCATGAGGGCTGGCTATCGTGTGTCCACAGCTGCCTCTAGCCAGCCCCCCAATTTTTTTTTTCTTTAATAACACAAACACCATGAGGGCTGGCTATCGTGTGTTCACGGCTGCCTCTAGCCAGCCCCCCAATTTTTTTTTTTCTTTAATAACACAAACACCATGAGGGCTGGCTATCGTGTGTCTACGGCTGCCTCTAGCCAGCCCCCTAATTTTTTTTTTCTTTAATAACACAAACACCATGAGGGCTGGCTATCGTGTGTCCACAGCTGCCTCTAGCCAGCCCCCCAATTTTTTTTTCTTTAATAACACAAACACCATGAGGGCTGGCTATCGTGTGTTCACGGCTGCCTCTAGCCAGCCCCCCAATTTTTTTTTTTCTTTAATAACACAAACACCATGAGGGCTGGCTATCGTGTGTCCACGGCTGCCTCTAGCCAGCCCCCTAATTTTTTTTTTCTTTAATAACACAAACACCATGAGGGCTGGCTATCGTGTGTCCACAGCTGCCTCTAGCCAGCCCCCCAATTTTTTTTTTCTTTAATAACACAAACACCATGAAGGCTGGCTATCGTGTGTTCACGGCTGCCTCTAGCCAGCCCCCCAATTTTTTTTTTTCTTTAATAACACAAACACCATGAGGGCTGGCTATCGTGTATCCACGGCTACCTCTAGCTAGCCCCCCAATTTTTTTTTTCTTTAATAACACAAGCACCATGAGGGCTGGCTATCGTGTGTCCACGGCTGCCTCTAGCCAGCCCCCCAATTTTTTTTTTCTTTAATAACACAAACACCATGAGGGCTGGCTATCGTGTGTTCACGGCTGCCTCTAGCCAGCCCCCCAATTTTTTTTTTCTTTAATAACACAAACACCATGAGGGCTGGCTATCGTGTGTCCACGGCTGCCTCTAGCCAGCCCCCCAAATATTTTTTTTCTTTAATAACACAAACACCATGAGGGCTGGCTATCGTGTGTTCACGGCTGCCTCTAGCCAGCCCCCCAATTTTTTTTTTCTTTAATAACACAAACACCATGAGGGCTGGCTATCGTGTGTTCACGGCTGCCTCTAGCCAGCCCCCCAATTTTTTTTTTCTTTAATAACACAAACACCATGAGGGCTGGCTATCGTGTGTCCACCGCTGCCTCTAGCCAGCCCCCTAATTTTTTTTTTCTTTAATAACACAAACACCATGAGGGCTGGCTATCGTGTGTCCACAGCTGCCTCTAGCCAGCCCCCCAATTTTTTTTTTCTTTAATAACACAAACACCATGAGGGCTGGCTATCGTGTGTTCACGGCTGCCTCTAGCCAGCCCCCCAATTTTTTTTTTTCTTTAATAACACAAACACCATGAGGGCTGGCTATCGTGTGTCTACGGCTGCCTCTAGCCAGCCCCCTAATTTTTTTTTTCTTTAATAACACAAACACCATGAGGGCTGGCTATCGTGTGTCCACAGCTGCCTCTAGCCAGCCCCCCAATTTTTTTTTTCTTTAATAACACAAACACCATGAGGGCTGGCTATCGTGTGTTCACGGCTGCCTCTAGCCAGCCCCCCAATTTTTTTTTTTTCTTTAATAACACAAACACCATGAGGGCTGGCTATCGTGTATCCACGGCTACCTCTAGCCAGCCCCCCAATTTTTTTTTTCTTTAATAACACAAGCACCATGAGGGCTGGCTATCGTGTGTCCACGGCTGCCTCTAGCCAGCCCCCCAATTTTTTTTTTCTTTAATAACACAAACACCATGAGGGCTGGCTATCGTGTGTCCACGGCTGCCTCTAGCCAGCCCCCCAATTTTTTTTTTCTTTAATAACACAAACACCATGAGGGCTGGCTATCGTGTGTTCACGGCTGCCTCTAGCCAGCCCCCCAATTTTTTTTTTCTTTAATAACACAAACACCATGAGGGCTGGCTATCGTGTGTCCACGGCTGCCTCTAGCCAGCCCCCCAAATATTTTTTTTCTTTAATAACACAAACACCATGAGGGCTGGCTATCGTGTGTTCACGGCTGCCTCTAGCCAGCCCCCCAATTTTTTTTTTCTTTAATAACACAAACACCATGAGGGCTGGCTATCGTGTGTTCACGGCTGCCTCTAGCCAGCCCCCCAATTTTTTTTTTCTTTAATAACACAAACACCATGAGGGCTGGCTATCGTGTGTCCACCGCTGCCTCTAGCCAGCCCCCTAATTTTTTTTTTCTTTAATAACACAAACACCATGAGGGCTGGCTATCGTGTGTCCACAGCTGCCTCTAGCCAGCCCCCCAATTTTTTTTTTCTTTAATAACACAAACACCATGAGGGCTGGCTATCGTGTGTTCACGGCTGCCTCTAGCCAGCCCCCCAATTTTTTTTTTTCTTTAATAACACAAACACCATGAGGGCTGGCTATCGTGTGTCTACGGCTGCCTCTAGCCAGCCCCCTAATTTTTTTTTTCTTTAATAACACAAACACCATGAGGGCTGGCTATCGTGTGTCCACAGCTGCCTCTAGCCAGCCCCCCAATTTTTTTTTTCTTTAATAACACAAACACCATGAGGGCTGGCTATCGTGTGTTCACGGCTGCCTCTAGCCAGCCCCCCAATTTTTTTTTTTTCTTTAATAACACAAACACCATGAGGGCTGGCTATCGTGTATCCACGGCTACCTCTAGCCAGCCCCCCAATTTTTTTTTTCTTTAATAACACAAGCACCATGAGGGCTGGCTATCGTGTGTCCACGGCTGCCTCTAGCCAGCCCCCCAATTTTTTTTTTCTTTAATAACACAAACACCATGAGGGCTGGCTATCGTGTGTCCACGGCTGCCTCTAGCCAGCCCCCCAATTTTTTTTTTCTTTAATAACACAAACACCATGAGGGCTGACTATCGTGTGTTCACGGCTGCCTCTAGCCAGCCCCCCAATTTTTTTTTTCTTTAATAACACAAACACCATGAGGGCTGGCTATCGTGTGTCCACGGCTGCCTCTAGCCAGCCCCCCAATTTTTTTTTTCTTTAATAACACAAACACCATGAGGGCTGGCTATCGTGTGTTCACGGCTGCCTCTAGCCAGCCCCCCAATTTTTTTTTCTTTAATAACACAAACACCATGAGGGCTGGCTATCGTGTGTCCACGGCTGCCTCTAGCCAGCCCCCCAAATATTTTTTTTCTTTAATAACAAAAACACCATGAGGGCTGGCTATCGTGTGTTCACGGCTGCCTCTAGCCAGCCCCCCAATTTTTTTTTTCTTTAATAACACAAACATCATGAGGGCTGGCTATCGTGTGTTCACGGATGCCTCTAGCCAGCCCCCCAATTTTTTTTTTTCTTTAATAACACAAACACCATGAGGGCTGGCTATCGTGTATCCACGGCTACCTCTAGCCAGCCCCCCAATTTTTTTTTTCTTTAATAACACAAGCACCATGAGGGCTGGCTATCGTGTGTCCACGGCTGCCTCTAGCCAGCCCCCCAATTTTTTTTTTCTTTAATAACACAAACACCATGAGGGCTGGCTATCGTGTGTTCACGGCTGCCTCTAGCCAGCCCCCCAATTTTTTTTTTCTTTAATAACACAAACACCATGAGGGCTGGCTATCGTGTGTTCACGGCTGCCTCTAGCCAGCCCCCCAATTTTTTTTTTTCTTTAATAACACAAACACCATGAGGGCTGGCTATCGTGTGTCCATGGCTGCCTCTAGCCAGCCCCCTAATTTTTTTTTTCTTTAATAACACAAACACCATGAGGGCTGGCTATCGTGTGTCCACAGCTGCCTCTAGCCAGCCCCCCAATTTTTTTTTTCTTTAATAACACAAACACCATGAGGGCTGGCTATCGTGTGTTCACGGCTGCCTCTAGCCAGCCCCCCAATTTTTTTTTTTTCTTTAATAACACAAACACCATGAGGGCTGGCTATCGTGTATCCACGGCTACCTCTAGCCAGCCCCCCAATTTTTTTTTCTTTAATAACACAAGCACCATGAGGGCTGGCTATCGTGTGTCCACGGCTGCCTCTAGCCAGCCCCCCAATTTTTTTTTTCTTTAATAACACAAACACCATGAGGGCTGGCTATCGTGTGTCCACGGCTGCCTCTAGCCAGCCCCCCAATTTTTTTTTTCTTTAATAACACAAACACCATGAGGGCTGACTATCGTGTGTTCACGGCTGCCTCTAGCCAGCCCCCCAATTTTTTTTTTCTTTAATAACACAAACACCATGAGGGCTGGCTATCGTGTGTGCACGGCTGCCTCTAGCCAGCCCCCCAATTTTTTTTTTCTTTAATAACACAAACACCATGAGGGCTGGCTATCGTGTGTTCACGGCTGCCTCTAGCCAGCCCCCCAATTTTTTTTTCTTTAATAACACAAACACCATGAGGGCTGGCTATCGTGTGTCCACGGCTGCCTCTAGCCAGCCCCCCAAATATTTTTTTTCTTTAATAACACAAACACCATGAGGGCTGGCTATCGTGTGTTCACGGCTGCCTCTAGCCAGCTCCCCAATTTTTTTTTTCTTTAATAACACAAACACCATGAGGGCTGGCTATCGTGTGTTCACGGATGCCTCTAGCCAGCCCCCCAATTTTTTTTTTCTTTAATAACACAAACACCATGAGGGCTGGCTATCGTGTATCCACGGCTACCTCTAGCCAGCCCCCCAATTTTTTTTTTCTTTAATAACACAAGCACCATGTGGGCTGGCTATCGTGTGTCCACGGCTGCCTCTAGCCAGCCCCCCAATTTTTTTTTTTCTTTAATAACACAAACACCATGAGGGCTGGCTATCGTGTGTTCACGGCTGCCTCTAGCCAGCCCCCCAATTTTTTTTTTCTTTAATAACACAAACACCATGAGGGCTGGCTATCGTGTGTCCACGGCTGCCTCTAGCCAGCCCCCCAAATATTTTTTTTCTTTAATAACACAAACACCATGAGGGCTGGCTATCGTGTGTTCACGGCTGCCTCTAGCCAGCCCCCCAATTTTTTTTTTCTTTAATAACACAAACACCATGAGGGCTGGCTATCGTGTGTTCACGGCTGCCTCTAGCCAGCCCCCCAATTTTTTTTTTCTTTAATAACACAAACACCATGAGGGCTGGCTATCGTGTGTCCACCGCTGCCTCTAGCCAGCCCCCTAATTTTTTTTTTCTTTAATAACACAAACACCATGAGGGCTGGCTATCGTGTGTCCACAGCTGCCTCTAGCCAGCCCCCCAATTTTTTTTTCTTTAATAACACAAACACCATGAGGGCTGGCTATCGTGTGTTCACGGCTGCCTCTAGCCAGCCCCCCAATTTTTTTTTTCTTTAATAACACAAACACCATGAGGGCTGGCTATCGTGTGTCCACGGCTGCCTCTAGCCAGCCCCCCAAATATTTTTTTTCTTTAATAACACAAACACCATGAGGGCTGGCTATCGTGTGTTCACGGCTGCCTCTAGCCAGCCCCCCAATTTTTTTTTTCTTTAATAACACAAACACCATGAGGGCTGGCTATCGTGTGTTCACGGCTGCCTCTAGCCAGCCCCCCAATTTTTTTTTTCTTTAATAACACAAACACCATGAGGGCTGGCTATCGTGTGTCCACCGCTGCCTCTAGCCAGCCCCCTAATTTTTTTTTTCTTTAATAACACAAACACCATGAGGGCTGGCTATCGTGTGTCCACAGCTGCCTCTAGCCAGCCCCCCAATTTTTTTTTCTTTAATAACACAAACACCATGAGGGCTGGCTATCGTGTGTTCACGGCTGCGTCTAGCCAGCCCCCCAATTTTTTTTTTTCTTTAATAACACAAACACCATGAGGGCTGGCTATCGTGTATCCACGGCTACCTCTAGCTAGCCCCCCAATTTTTTTTTTCTTTAATAACACAAGCACCATGAGGGCTGGCTATCGTGTGTCCACGGCTGCCTCTAGCCAGCCCCCCAATTTTTTTTTTCTTTAATAACACAAACACCATGAGGGCTGGCTATCGTGTGTTCACGGCTGCCTCTAGCCAGCCCCCCAATTTTTTTTTTCTTTAATAACACAAACACCATGAGGGCTGGCTATCGTTTGTCCACGGCTGCCTCTAGCCAGCCCCCCAAATATTTTTTTTCTTTAATAACACAAACACCATGAGGGCTGGCTATCGTGTGTTCACGGCTGCCTCTAGCCAGCCCCCCAATTTTTTTTTTCTTTAATAACACAAACACCATGAGGGCTGGCTATCGTGTGTTCACGGCTGCCTCTAGCCAGCCCCCCAATTTTTTTTTTCTTTAATAACACAAACACCATGAGGGCTGGCTATCGTGTGTCCACCGCTGCCTCTAGCCAGCCCCCTAATTTTTTTTTTCTTTAATAACACAAACACCATGAGGGCTGGCTATCGTGTGTCCACAGCTGCCTCTAGCCAGCCCCCCAATTTTTTTTTTCTTTAATAACACAAACACCATGAGGGCTGGCTATCGTGTGTTCACGGCTGCCTCTAGCCAGCCACCCAATTTTTTTTTTTCTTTAATAACACAAACACCATGAGGGCTGGCTATCGTGTGCCCACGGCTGCCTCTAGCCAGCCCCCTAATTTTTTTTTTCTTTAATAACACAAACACCATGAGGGCTGGCTATCGTGTGTCCACAGCTGCCTCTAGCCAGCCAACCAAATTTTTTTTTTCTTTAATAACACAAACACCATGAAGGCTGGCTATCGTGTGTCCACCGCTGCCTCTAGCCAGCCCCCTAATTTTTTTTTTCTTTAATAACACAAACACCATGAGGGCTGGCTATCGTGTGTCCACAGCTGCCTCTAGCCAGCCCCCCAATTTTTTTTTCTTTAATAACACAAACACCATGAGGGCTGGCTATCGTGTGTTCACGGCTGCCTCTAGCCAGCCCCCCAATTTTTTTTTTTCTTTAATAACACAAACACCATGAGGGCTGGCTATCGTGTGTCCACGGCTGCCTCTAGCCAGCCCCCTAATTTTTTTTTTCTTTAATAACACAAACACCATGAGGGCTGGCTATCGTGTGTCCACAGCTGCCTCTAGCCAGCCCCCCAATTTTTTTTTTCTTTAATAACACAAACACCATGAAGGCTGGCTATCGTGTGTTCACGGCTGCCTCTAGCCAGCCCCCCAATTTTTTTTTTTCTTTAATAACACAAACACCATGAGGGCTGGCTATCGTGTATCCACGGCTACCTCTAGCTAGCCCCCCAATTTTTTTTTTCTTTAATAACACAAGCACCATGAGGGCTGGCTATCGTGTGTCCACGGCTGCCTCTAGCCAGCCCCCCAATTTTTTTTTTCTTTAATAACACAAACACCATGAGGGCTGGCTATCGTGTGTTCACGGCTGCCTCTAGCCAGCCCCCCAATTTTTTTTTTCTTTAATAACACAAACACCATGAGGGCTGGCTATCGTGTGTCCACGGCTGCCTCTAGCCAGCCCCCCAAATATTTTTTTTCTTTAATAACACAAACACCATGAGGGCTGGCTATCGTGTGTCTACGGCTGCCTCTAGCCAGCCCCCTAATTTTTTTTTTCTTTAATAACACAAACACCATGAGGGCTGGCTATCGTGTGTCCACAGCTGCCTCTAGCCAGCCCCCCAATTTTTTTTTTCTTTAATAACACAAACACCATGAGGGCTGGCTATCGTGTGTTCACGGCTGCCTCTAGCCAGCCCCCCAATTTTTTTTTTTTCTTTAATAACACAAACACCATGAGGGCTGGCTATCGTGTATCCACGGCTACCTCTAGCCAGCCCCCCAATTTTTTTTTTCTTTAATAACACAAGCACCATGAGGGCTGGCTATCGTGTGTCCACGGCTGCCTCTAGCCAGCCCCCCAATTTT
The DNA here is from genome assembly GCF_046119375.1 of Phyllobates terribilis. NCBI lineage: Eukaryota > Metazoa > Chordata > Amphibia > Anura > Dendrobatidae > Phyllobates > Phyllobates terribilis. The sequence continues at coordinate 521,642 of NW_027363418.1, forward strand.
TTTTTTCTTTAATAACACAAACACCATGAGGGCTGGCTATCGTGTGTCCACGGCTGCCTCTAGCCAGCCCCCCAATTTTTTTTTTCTTTAATAACACAAACACCATGAGGGCTGGCTATCGTGTGTTCACGGCTGCCTCTAGCCAGCCCCCCAATTTTTTTTTTCTTTAATAACACAAACACCATGAGGGCTGGCTATCGTGTGTCCACGGCTGCCTCTAGCCAGCCCCCCAAATATTTTTTTTCTTTAATAACACAAACACCATGAGGGCTGGCTATCGTGTGTTCACGGCTGCCTCTAGCCAGCCCCCCAATTTTTTTTTTCTTTAATAACACAAACACCATGAGGGCTGGCTATCGTGTGTTCACGGCTGCCTCTAGCCAGCCCCCCAATTTTTTTTTTCTTTAATAACACAAACACCATGAGGGCTGGCTATCGTGTGTCCACCGCTGCCTCTAGCCAGCCCCCTAATTTTTTTTTTCTTTAATAACACAAACACCATGAGGGCTGGCTATCGTGTGTCCACAGCTGCCTCTAGCCAGCCCCCCAATTTTTTTTTTCTTTAATAACACAAACACCATGAGGGCTGGCTATCGTGTGTTCACGGCTGCCTCTAGCCAGCCCCCCAATTTTTTTTTTTCTTTAATAACACAAACACCATGAGGGCTGGCTATCGTGTGTCTACGGCTGCCTCTAGCCAGCCCCCTAATTTTTTTTTTCTTTAATAACACAAACACCATGAGGGCTGGCTATCGTGTGTCCACAGCTGCCTCTAGCCAGCCCCCCAATTTTTTTTTTCTTTAATAACACAAACACCATGAGGGCTGGCTATCGTGTGTTCACGGCTGCCTCTAGCCAGCCCCCCAATTTTTTTTTTTTCTTTAATAACACAAACACCATGAGGGCTGGCTATCGTGTATCCACGGCTACCTCTAGCCAGCCCCCCAATTTTTTTTTTCTTTAATAACACAAGCACCATGAGGGCTGGCTATCGTGTGTCCACGGCTGCCTCTAGCCAGCCCCCCAATTTTTTTTTTCTTTAATAACACAAACACCATGAGGGCTGGCTATCGTGTGTCCACGGCTGCCTCTAGCCAGCCCCCCAATTTTTTTTTTCTTTAATAACACAAACACCATGAGGGCTGACTATCGTGTGTTCACGGCTGCCTCTAGCCAGCCCCCCAATTTTTTTTTTCTTTAATAACACAAACACCATGAGGGCTGGCTATCGTGTGTCCACGGCTGCCTCTAGCCAGCCCCCCAATTTTTTTTTCTTTAATAACACAAACACCATGAGGGCTGGCTATCGTGTGTCCACGGCTGCCTCTAGCCAGCCCCCCAAATATTTTTTTTCTTTAATAACAAAAACACCATGAGGGCTGGCTATCGTGTGTTCACGGCTGCCTCTAGCCAGCCCCCCAATTTTTTTTTTCTTTAATAACACAAACATCATGAGGGCTGGCTATCGTGTGTTCACGGATGCCTCTAGCCAGCCCCCCAATTTTTTTTTTTCTTTAATAACACAAACACCATGAGGGCTGGCTATCGTGTATCCACGGCTACCTCTAGCCAGCCCCCCAATTTTTTTTTTCTTTAATAACACAAGCACCATGAGGGCTGGCTATCGTGTGTCCACGGCTGCCTCTAGCCAGCCCCCCAATTTTTTTTTTCTTTAATAACACAAACACCATGAGGGCTGGCTATCGTGTGTTCACGGCTGCCTCTAGCCAGCCCCCCAATTTTTTTTTTCTTTAATAACACAAACACCATGAGGGCTGGCTATCGTGTGTTCACGGCTGCCTCTAGCCAGCCCCCCAATTTTTTTTTTTCTTTAATAACACAAACACCATGAGGGCTGGCTATCGTGTGTCCATGGCTGCCTCTAGCCAGCCCCCTAATTTTTTTTTTCTTTAATAACACAAACACCATGAGGGCTGGCTATCGTGTGTCCACAGCTGCCTCTAGCCAGCCCCCCAATTTTTTTTTTCTTTAATAACACAAACACCATGAGGGCTGGCTATCGTGTGTTCACGGCTGCCTCTAGCCAGCCCCCCAATTTTTTTTTTTTCTTTAATAACACAAACACCATGAGGGCTGGCTATCGTGTATCCACGGCTACCTCTAGCCAGCCCCCCAATTTTTTTTTCTTTAATAACACAAGCACCATGAGGGCTGGCTATCGTGTGTCCACGGCTGCCTCTAGCCAGCCCCCCAATTTTTTTTTTCTTTAATAACACAAACACCATGAGGGCTGGCTATCGTGTGTCCACGGCTGCCTCTAGCCAGCTCCCCAATTTTTTTTTTCTTTAATAACACAAACACCATGAGGGCTGGCTATCGTGTGTTCACGGATGCCTCTAGCCAGCCCCCCAATTTTTTTTTTCTTTAATAACACAAACACCATGAGGGCTGGCTATCGTGTATCCACGGCTACCTCTAGCCAGCCCCCCAATTTTTTTTTTCTTTAATAACACAAGCACCATGTGGGCTGGCTATCGTGTGTCCACGGCTGCCTCTAGCCAGCCCCCCAATTTTTTTTTTTCTTTAATAACACAAACACCATGAGGGCTGGCTATCGTGTGTTCACGGCTGCCTCTAGCCAGCCCCCCAATTTTTTTTTTCTTTAATAACACAAACACCATGAGGGCTGGCTATCGTGTGTCCACGGCTGCCTCTAGCCAGCCCCCCAAATATTTTTTTTCTTTAATAACACAAACACCATGAGGGCTGGCTATCGTGTGTTCACGGCTGCCTCTAGCCAGCCCCCCAATTTTTTTTTTCTTTAATAACACAAACACCATGAGGGCTGGCTATCGTGTGTTCACGGCTGCCTCTAGCCAGCCCCCCAATTTTTTTTTTCTTTAATAACACAAACACCATGAGGGCTGGCTATCGTGTGTCCACCGCTGCCTCTAGCCAGCCCCCTAATTTTTTTTTTCTTTAATAACACAAACACCATGAGGGCTGGCTATCGTGTGTCCACAGCTGCCTCTAGCCAGCCCCCCAATTTTTTTTTCTTTAATAACACAAACACCATGAGGGCTGGCTATCGTGTGTTCACGGCTGCCTCTAGCCAGCCCCCCAATTTTTTTTTTCTTTAATAACACAAACACCATGAGGGCTGGCTATCGTGTGTCCACGGCTGCCTCTAGCCAGCCCCCCAAATATTTTTTTTCTTTAATAACACAAACACCATGAGGGCTGGCTATCGTGTGTTCACGGCTGCCTCTAGCCAGCCCCCCAATTTTTTTTTTCTTTAATAACACAAACACCATGAGGGCTGGCTATCGTGTGTTCACGGCTGCCTCTAGCCAGCCCCCCAATTTTTTTTTTCTTTAATAACACAAACACCATGAGGGCTGGCTATCGTGTGTCCACCGCTGCCTCTAGCCAGCCCCCTAATTTTTTTTTTCTTTAATAACACAAACACCATGAGGGCTGGCTATCGTGTGTCCACAGCTGCCTCTAGCCAGCCCCCCAATTTTTTTTTCTTTAATAACACAAACACCATGAGGGCTGGCTATCGTGTGTTCACGGCTGCGTCTAGCCAGCCCCCCAATTTTTTTTTTTCTTTAATAACACAAACACCATGAGGGCTGGCTATCGTGTATCCACGGCTACCTCTAGCTAGCCCCCCAATTTTTTTTTTCTTTAATAACACAAGCACCATGAGGGCTGGCTATCGTGTGTCCACGGCTGCCTCTAGCCAGCCCCCCAATTTTTTTTTTCTTTAATAACACAAACACCATGAGGGCTGGCTATCGTGTGTTCACGGCTGCCTCTAGCCAGCCCCCCAATTTTTTTTTTCTTTAATAACACAAACACCATGAGGGCTGGCTATCGTTTGTCCACGGCTGCCTCTAGCCAGCCCCCCAAATATTTTTTTTCTTTAATAACACAAACACCATGAGGGCTGGCTATCGTGTGTTCACGGCTGCCTCTAGCCAGCCCCCCAATTTTTTTTTTCTTTAATAACACAAACACCATGAGGGCTGGCTATCGTGTGTTCACGGCTGCCTCTAGCCAGCCCCCCAATTTTTTTTTTCTTTAATAACACAAACACCATGAGGGCTGGCTATCGTGTGTCCACCGCTGCCTCTAGCCAGCCCCCTAATTTTTTTTTTCTTTAATAACACAAACACCATGAGGGCTGGCTATCGTGTATCCACGGCTACCTCTAGCCAGCCCCCCAATTTTTTTTTTCTTTAATAACACAAGCACCATGAGGGCTGGCTATCGTGTGTCCACGGCTGCCTCTAGCCAGCCCCCCAATTTTTTTTTTCTTTAATAACACAAACACCATGAGGGCTGGCTATCGTGTGTCCACGGCTGCCTCTAGCCAGCCCCCCAATTTTTTTTTTCTTTAATAACACAAACACCATGAGGGCTGGCTATCGTGTGTTCATGGCTGCCTCTAGCCAGCCCCCCATTTTTTTTTTTCTTTAATAACACAAACACCATGAGGGCTGGCTATCGTGTGTCCACGGCTGCCTCTAGCCAGCCCCCCAAATATTTTTTTTCTTTAATAACACAAACACCATGAGGGCTGGCTATCGTGTGTTCACGGCTGCCTCTAGTCAGCCCACCAATTTTTTTTTTCTTTAATAACACAAACACCATGAGTGCTGGCTATCGTGTGTTCACAGATGCCTCTAGCCAGCCCCCCAATTTTTTTTTTTTCTTTAATAACACAAACACCATGAGGGCTGGCTATCGTGTATCCACGGCTACCTCTAGCCAGCCCCCCAATTTTTTTTTTCTTTAATAACACAAGCACCATGAGGGCTGGCTATCGTGTGTCCACGGCTGCCTCTAGCCAGCCCCCCAATTTTTTTTTTTCTTTAATAACACAAACACCATGAGGGCTGGCTATCGTGTGTTCACGGCTGCCTCTAGCCAGCCCCCCAATTTTTTTTTTCTTTAATAACACAAACACCATGAGGGCTGGCTATCGTGTGTCCACGGCTGCCTCTAGCCAGCCCCCCAAATATTTTTTTTCTTTAATAACACAAACACCATGAGGGCTGGCTATCGTGTGTTCACGGCTGCCTCTAGCCAGCCCCCCAATTTTTTTTTTTCTTTAATAACACAAACACCATGAGGGCTGGCTATCGTGTGTCCACGGCTGCCTCTAGCCAGCCCCCTAATTTTTTTTTTCTTTAATAACACAAACACCATGAGGGCTGGCTATCGTGTGTCCACAGCTGCCTCTAGCCAGCCCCCCAATTTTTTTTTTCTTTAATAACACAAACACCATGAGGGCTGGCTATAGTGTGTTCACGGCTGCCTCTAGCCAGCCCCCCAATTTTTTTTTTTCTTTAATAACACAAACACCATGAGGGCTGGCTATCGTGTGTCCACGGCTGCCTCTAGCCAGCCCCCTAATTTTTTTTTTCTTTAATAACACAAACACCATGAGGGCTGGCTATCGTGTGTCCACAGCTGCCTCTAGCCAGCCCCCCAATTTTTTTTTTCTTTAATAACACAAACACCATGAGGGCTGGCTATCGTGTGTTCACGGCTGCCTCTAGCCAGCCCTCCAATTTTTTTTTTTCTTTAATAACACAAACACCATGAGGGCTGGCTATCGTGTATCCACGGCTACCTCTAGCCAGCCCCCCAATTTTTTTTTTCTTTAATAACACAAGCACCATGAGGGCTGGCTATCGTGTGTCCACGGCTGCCTCTAGCCAGCCCCCCAATTTTTTTTTTCTTTAATAACACAAACACCATGAGGGCTGGCTATCGTGTGTCCACGGCTGCCTCTAGCCAGCCCCCCAATTTTTTTTTTCTTTAATAACACAAACACCATGAGGGCTGACTATCGTGTGTTCACGGCTGCCTCTAGCCAGCCCCCCAATTTTTTTTTTCTTTAATAACACAAACACCATGAGGGCTGGCTATCGTGTGTCCACGGCTGCCTCTAGCCAGCCCCCCAATTTTTTTTTTCTTTAATAACACAAACACCATGAGGGCTGGCTATCGTGTGTTCACGGCTGCCTCTAGCCAGCCCCCCAATTTTTTTTTTCTTTAATAACACAAACACCATGAGGGCTGGCTATCGTGTGTCCACGGCTGCCTCTAGCCAGCCCCCCAAATATTTTTTTTCTTTAATAACACAAACAACATGAGGGCTGGCTATCGTGTGTTCACGGCTGCCTCTAGCCAGCCCCCCAATTTTTTTTTTCTTTAATAACACAAACACCATGAGGGCTGGCTATCGTGTGTTCACGGATGCCTCTAGCCAGCCCCCCAATTTTTTTTTTTATTTAATAACACAAACACCATGAGGGCTGGCTATCATGTATCCACGGCTACCTCTAGCCAGCCCCCCAATTTTTTTTTTCTTTAATAACACAAGCACCATGAGGGCTGGCTATCGTGTGTCCACGGCTGCCTCTAGCCAGCCCCCCAATTTTTTTTTTTCTTTAATAACACAAACACCATGAGGGCTGGCTATCGTGTGTTCACGGCTGCCTCTAGCCAGCCCCCCAATTTTTTTTTTCTTTAATAACACAAACACCATGAGGGCTGGCTATCGTGTGTCCACGGCTGCCTCTAGCCAGCCCCCCAAATATTTTTTTTCTTTAATAACACAAACACCATGAGGGCTGGCTATCGTGTGTTCACGGCTGCCTCTAGCCAGCCCCCCAATTTTTTTTTTCTTTAATAACACAAACACCATGAGGGCTGGCTATCGTGTGTTCACGGCTGCCTCTAGCCAGCCCCCCAATTTTTTTTTTTCTTTAATAACACAAACACCATGAGGGCTGGCTATCATGTGTCCACGGCTGCCTCTAGCCAGCCCCCTAAATTTTTTTTTCTTTAATAACACAAACACCATGAGGGCTGGCTATCGTGTGTCCACAGCTGCCTCTAGCCAGCCCCCCAATTTTTTTTTTCTTTAATAACACAAACACCATGAGGGCTGGCTATCGTGTGTTCACGGCTGCCTCTAGCCAGCCCCCCAATTTTTTTTTTTCTTTAATAACACAAACACCATGAGGGCTGGCTATCGTGTGTCCACGGCTGCCTCTAGCCAGCCCCCTAATTTTTTTTTTCTTTAATAACACAAACACCATGAGGGGGCTGGCTATCGTGTGTCCACAGCTGCCTCTAGCCAGCCCCCCAATTTTTTTTTTCTTTAATAACACAAACACCATGAGGGCTGGCTATTGTGTGTTCACGGCTGCCTCTAGCCAGCCCCCCAATTTTTTTTTTCTTTAATAACACAAACACCATAAGGGCTGGCTATCGTGTATCCACGGCTACCTCTAGCCAGCCCCCCAATTTTTTTTTTCTTTAATAACACAAGCACCATGAGGGCTGGCTATCGTGTGTCTACGGCTGCCTCTAGCCAGCCCCCCAATTTTTTTTTTCTTTAATAACACAAACACCATGAGGGCTGGCTATCGTGTGTCCACGGCTGCCTCTAGCCAGCCCCCCAATTTTTTTTTTCTTTAATAACACAAACACCATGAGGGCTGACTATCGTGTGTTCACGGCTGCCTCTAGCCAGCCCCCCAATTTTTTTTTTCTTTAATAACACAAACACCATGAGGGCTGGCTATCGTGTGTCCACGGCTGCCTCTAGCCAGCCCCCCAATTTTTTTGTTCTTTAATAACACAAACACCATGAGGGCTGGCTATCGTGTGTTCACGGCTGCCTCTAGCCAGCCCCCCAATTTTTTTTTTCTTTAATAACACAAACACCATGAGGGCTGGCTATCGTGTGTCCACGGCTGCCTCTAGCCAACCCCCAAATTTTTTTTTCTTTAATAACACAAACACCATGAGGGCTGGCTATCGTGTGTCCACGGCTGCCTCTAGCCAGCCCCCCAATTTTTGTTTTTCTTTAATAACACAAACACCATGAGGGCTGGCTATCGTGTGTTCACGGCTGCCTCTAGCCAGCCCCCCAATTTTTTTTTTCTTTAATAACACAAACACCATGTGGGCTGGCTATCATGTGTCCATGGCTGCCTCTAGCCAGCCCCCCAATTTTTTTTTTCTTTAATAACACAAACACCATGAGGGCTGGCTATCGTGTGTTCACGGCTGCCTCTAGCCAGCCCCCCAATTTTTTTTTTTCTTTAATAACACAAACACCATGAGGGCTGGCTATCGTGTGTTCACGGCTGCCTCTAGCCAGCCCCCTAATTTTTTTTTCTTTAATAACACAAACACCATGAGGGCTGGCTATCGTGTATCCACGGCTACCTCTAGCCAGCCCCCCAATTTTTTTTTTCTTTAATAACACATGCACCATGAGGCCTGGCTATCGTGTGTTCACGGCTGCCTCTAGCCAGCCCCCCATTTTTTTTTTTCTTTAATAACACAAACACCATTAGGGCTGGCTATCGTGTGTCCACGGCTGCCTCTAGCCAGCCACCCAAATATTTTTTTTCTTTAATAACACAAACACCATGAGGGCTGGCTATCGTGTGTTCACGGCTGCCTCTAGCCAGCCCCCTAATTTTTTTTTTCTTTAATAACACAAACACCATGAGGGCTGGCTATCGTGTGTCCACGGCTGCCTCTAGCCAGCCCCCCAATTTTTTTTTTTCTTTAATAACACAAACACCATGAGGGCTGGCTATCGTGTGTTCACGGCTGCCTCTAGCCAGCCCCCCAATTTTTTTTTTTCTTTAATAACACAAACACCATGAGGGCTGGCTATCGTGTATCCACGGCTACCTCTAGCCAGCCCCCCAATTTTTTTTTTCTTTAATAACACAAGCACCATGAGGGCTGGCTATCGTGTGTCCACGGCTGCCTCTAGCCAGCCCCCCAATTTTTTTTTTCTTTAATAACACAAACACCATGAGGGCTGGCTATCGTGTGTCCACGGCTGCTTCTAGCCAGCCCCCCAATTTTTTTTTTTTTTAATAACACAAACACCATGAGGGCTGACTATCGTGTGTTCACGGCTGCCTCTAGCCAGCCCCCCAATTTTTTTTTTCTTTAATAACACAAACACCATGAGGGCTGGCTACCGTGTGTCCACGGCTGCCTCTAGCCAGCCCCCCAATTTTTTTTTTCTTTAATAACACAAACACCATGAGGGCTGGCTATCGTGTGTTCACGGCTGCCTCTAGCCAGCCCCCCAATTTTTTTTTTCTTTAATAACACAAACACCATGAGGGCTGGCTATCGTGTGTCCACGGCTGCCTCTAGCCAACCCCCCAATTTTTTTTTCTTTAATAACACAAACACCATGAGGGCTGGCTATCGTGTGTCCACGGCTGCCTCTAGCCAGCCCCCCAATTTTTGTTTTTCTTTAATAACACAAACACCATGAGGGCTGGCTATCGTGTGTTCACGGCTGCCTCTAGCCAGCCCCCCAATTTTTTTTTCTTTAATAACACAAACACCATGAGGGCTGGCTATCATGTGTCCATGGCTGCCTCTAGCCAGCCCCCCAATTTTTTTTTTCTTTAATAACACAAACACCATGAGGGCTGGCTATCGTGTGTTCACGGCTGCCTCTAGCCAGCCCCCCAATTTTTTTTTTTCTTTAATAACACAAACACCATGAGGGCTGGCTATCGTGTGTTCACGGCTGCCTCTAGCCAGCCCCCCAATTTTTTTTTTCTTTAATAACACAAACACCATGAGGGATGGCTATCGTGTATCCACGGCTACCTCTAGCCAGCCCCCCAATTTTTTTTTTCTTTAATAACACAAGCACCATGAGGCCTGGCTATCGTGTGTTCACGGCTGCCTCTAGCCAGCCCCCCAATTTTTTTTTTCTTTAATAACACAAACACCATTAGGGCTGGCTATCGTGTGTCCACGGCTGCCTCTAGCCAGCCACCCAAATATTTTTTTTCTTTAATAACACAAACACCATGAGGGCTGGCTATCGTGTGTTCACGGCTGCCTCTAGCCAGCCCCCCAATTTTTTTTTTCTTTAATAACACAAACACCATGAGGGCTAGCTATCATGTGTCCACGGCTGCCTCTAGCCAGCCCCCCAATTTTTTTTTTTCTTTAATAACACAAACACCATGAGGGCTCGCTATCATGTGTCCACGGCTGCCTCTAGCCAGCCCCCCAATTTTTTTTTTCTTTAATAACACAAACACCATGAGGGCTGGCTATCGTGTGTTCACGGCTGCCTCTAGCCAGCCCCCCAATTTTTTTTTTCTTTAATAACACAAACACCATGAGGGCTGGCTATCGTGTGTCCACGGCTGCCTCTAGCCAGCCCCCCAATTTTTTTTTTTCTTTAATAACACAAACACCATGAGGGCTGGCTATCGTGTGTTCACGGCTGCCTCTAGCCAGCCCCCCAATTTTTTTTTTCTTTAATAACACAAACACCATGAGGGCTGGCTATCGTGTGTCCACGGCTGCCTCTAGCCAACCCCCCAATTTTTTTTTCTTTAATAACACAAACACCATGAGGGCTGGCTATCGTGTGTCAACGGCTGCCTCTAGCCAGTCCCCCAATTTTTGTTTTTCTTTAATAACACAAACACCATGAGGGCTGGCTATCGTGTGTTCACGGCTGCCTCTAGCCAGCCCCCCAATTTTTTTTTCTTTAATAACACAAACACCATAAGGGCTGGCTATCATGTGTCCATGGCTGCCTCTAGCCAGCACCCCAATTTTTTTTTTCTTTAATAACACAAACACCATGAGGGCTGGCTATCGTGTGTCCACGGCTGCCTCTAGCCAGCCCCCCAATTTTTTTTTTTTCTTTAATAACACAAACACCATGAGGGCTGGCTATCGTGTGTTCACGGCTGCCTCTAGCCAGCCCCCCAATTTTTTTTTTTCTTTAATAACACAAACACCATGAGGGCTGGCTATCGTGTATCCACAGCTACCTCTAGCCAGCCCCCCAATTTTTTTTGTTCTTTAATAACACAAGCACCATGAGGCCTGTCTATCGTGTGTCCACGGCTGCCTCTAGCCAGCCCCCCAATTTTTTTTTTCTTTAATAACACAAACACCATGAGGGCTGGCTATCATGTGTCCACGGCTGCCTCTAGCCAGCCCCCCAATTTTTTTTTTCTTTAATAACACAAACACCATGAGGACTGGCTGTCGTGTGTTCACGGCTGCCTCTAGCCAGCCCCCCAATTTTTTTTTCTTTAATAACACAAACACCATGAGGGCTGGCTATCGTGTGTCCACGGCTGCCTCTAGCCAGCCCCCCAATTTTTTTTTTCTTTAATAACACAAACACCATGAGGGCTGGCTATCGTGTGTTCACGGCTGCCTCTAGCCAGCCCCCCAATTTTTTTTTTCTTTAATAACACAAACACCATGAGGGCTGGCTATCGTGTGTCCACGGCTGCCTCTAGCCAACCCCCAAATTTTTTTTTCTTTAATAACACAAACACCATGAGGGCTGGCTATAGTGTGTCCACGGCTGCCTCTAGCCAGCCCTCAAATTTTTTTTTTCTTTAATAACACAAACACCATGATGGCTGGCTATGAGGAAGGGAGCTATGTCCTTGTAAAGTTAGCTTGTTGTCATGTGGAAAAGAGTTTGAGGGGATTGTGGCCCTGTGGAAATGCTTGTGGCCCGGCAGAAGGAGCCAGTGGTCCTGTGGAGAGAGCTGATGGGGTTGAGGCCCTGTGGAAAGGCCTGTGACCCTGTATAGGGGTCCGTTGCCCTGTGGAGAGAGCTGTAGGGGCTCGTGCCCTATGGAAATGACTATGGCCATGTAGACAGGCCTTCTGGCCTTGAAGAGGGCGCTTGTGCCCTGCAGACGGGCCCTGTGACTCTGTGGAGAGAGCTGTTGGGAGTTGTAGCCGTGTGGAAAGTGCATTTGGCCCTGTGGAGGTGAGCTATGGCCCTGTAAAGAGAGCTTCTTGTCCCGTGGAGAGAGCTGGAGGGTGTTGTGGCCCTGTGGAAAGGCCTGTGACCCTGTATAGGGGTCTGTGGCCCCACAGAGGGGCATGTGGCGATGTAAATGTGACACCCCAGGGGTCTGGTTGTCACAGTGATAGAGATATTACGTCTGAGAGCAGGTGGGAGGTCCTTTGGTCAGGGATCCTGTGCATGCCACACCTCCTGCCCAGCCTTGGGAGGGGAAGAACTTCCCCTGTATAAACCCGGGGCTGAGGCAGGGTTAGTGAGTCCAGGAAGAGTAGAGACAAGAGCAGCATAGGAAGCAGCAGAGTCACAAGGAGTCAGGGGCTGGCAGCTAAAGAGCTCGCCCTGACTAAGAAGATTCTTTACCGGACCTGGAGTCCGAGGCTGTGGGGACTAACTTCTACCCAGCAGCAGAATCCGTCAGGCAGGGGATTTCAGGTCCCCTGGCCCAGAAGCCCGAAGGCCCGGTCACACGCGTGGGACCAGCACCGCCATCGTGGAGCGGAAGCCATTAGAAGGCCCCGAGTCACCGGCCATACGGGTGAGCACCACACGGTACACTCAGGGACGTGGGCTACTTACATCAGCTTCTAGCAAGGTAGCCAGAAGAGTACAGTCAGCTTGGGAGGCCTACAACTACGCCTGGCCAGGGGAGATCCCATCTGCTCAAGGACTGACCAGGCCCCGTTCGCTAGCAAGTACTCCGGGAGGGTCTATCGTTGTTACCAGTAAAGACCCTGAACGCTACCATACCGTCTCTGAGTGGTTCCTGCTACCCCCATCATCCACGTCGGCTGCCCTGAGGCCATACCCCTCCCGTTGGGGGTTATACTATCACGCTGCACCATCCTTCCACCGGCCTCAGCGGTCTGCCCTGCAGCAGCAGCCCCCTGGCTGCATTCAACGGGTGGCGTAGTCATCAACCATTTTCTACCGCTAACAGACTGCCGTCCAGTTTGACTCCCTGGGCACGGACCGGGTCACCGCCACGAGACTACAACCCTAAACAGATCCGGCTCCGGGTAAGCTCCCGCGTGCGCAACGCAGCGCGACACAGGCCCAGGGGCGCGTCAACTTTGGCGTAGTCGGCAGGATCATGTGCCCGCAACCACCGGGTACTGCGTGCCTGAAAAGCAAAGACTGTTCAAACTTACCAGTGGTGAAGATTCCCGCCATCGGTGAAGATTCCCGCCATCCGGCGCCATCTTCAGCCTTCTTCCCGCCATCGGTGAAGTTTCCCGCCATCCGGCGCCAACTTCAGCCTTCTTCCCGCCATCCGTGGAGTTTTCCCGCCATTGGACGCCATCTTGAGGACGCCGCGCGGGAAGAAGAGGGGCGTGGACTCCGAAAGCGCGCGAGAACTGAAGCCCCGCCTCACGTCCGGACGTTGCGTAAGGTCCTGGAAGGAGCCCAGCAGACGCCGACGTCACAGGAGCGCGACGGAAGGTCCTCAACCCTGACGATCCACTGCGGAGCCGCGGCCTACGGAACAGGATCATCGCAAGGTAGGCCACGGTCCACTAGGGGGGAGCAAGATGTCGGATACGGAGGAGAGCTCCACTGCCTCAACCCCCGCCAGCGCTACCGCTGTTGCAGTTATGCCCTTCACCATGCCCTATATCCCGGGAGCAGCTTGGCTACCCCAGTACTCAGGGGAGTCACATACCCTGCATGACTTTAGAGAAAAGCTGGATAGCCTCTTCCAGGTGTACCCCCTCACAGAAGAGCAAAAAGTGAGCATCCTGGTGGCCCAACTAACTGGGGCAGCCAAAAGGGAAGTAAAATCCTGGCCACCTGGGAGGAAGACTGTCGCAGGGATACTAACCCGGCTGAAGGACACCTTTGATACCCGCACCTCAGCCGAGATTAAACTTAGATTCTACGGGTGCAAGCAGCGAGCGCATGAGAGTATAAGGGACTATGCACTCAACCTACAAGAGGCCCTGAGGGCCATTAAGCAGACCGACCCTAATGGAGTGGGAAACGAGGACAGGCTGTTGACCGAACAATTTATAGAGGGTTTATATTGCAATGCCCACCGCACCCAGTTGCGGGCAATGGCCTTACAGGACCCTCATCTAGAATTTGCACAGTTCAAGGACAGAGCCATCCGGGTGCTCCGAGAACCGGCACCAGGTGGCGTTGTGACCCACAGACGCCCCACTACCACTTACTACCAGGAGGCGGCGCCCTTGTCAGCAGGGCCTGTGGGAGCTGATGCGCAGGCTTTGGACAATGACCCGGCTCCAGACCTACACCATCAGGTCCAAGAGCTAGCTAAAAGCGTTGCTGCGCTAACCCGAACTGTGCAGTCTTTACAGGTTTCCACTCCAGGGAAGATCCAGCTGGCATCCGGGCCGGAGGACATCCCGTGGCGTCGACCAAGGAGGACCCCACCGGCCAGAGGAAGACCCAGTGACCGATACAGCGAGGACGGACGACCCATCTGCCGCCGCTGCAATCAACCCGGACATATGGAAAGGTACTGTTCTTTAAACGGGCACAACCTGGGGTAGAGGGCCAACCCCCAGGAAAAAGATCACCAGGCCCATCGAACTGGCGCGACAGATATGTGGGAGGACGTCCAGTCTTGCCTGTGGTACTGGATGGCATTCCCATGAGTGCCCTACTGGACACCGGGTCACAGGTCACCACCATCCCGTACGTGCTCTTCAAGCAGTACTGGAATGACTCGGATATTACCCGCTACCCTGACGACGACTTGAGTATCATCGCCAGCAATGGTCAGCCCGTGCCACAGATCGGATTTAAAGAGGTGACCATCAAAATTGGTAGAGTCGAACTGGCCGCACAGGGACTGATCATTGTAGATATTGACAAACATGAGAGTCACCCAAAAATAACTCTAGGAACTAATGTAATTGAAAATTGTCTTGCAGAGGTGATTTTCCTTTTACAGCAGGTTGCCAAGAATGCCAGCTCCGGCGAGCAGCGGGTGCTCCAGAAAGAGATCCGGGCACTGATGCAACGGCAACAAGTGGAACTCTCCGGCGGTGAGATTGGTAGCGTAAGAATGTGTGACCCTTTTCCTATTGCCATGCCCCCAAAAAGTGAAATGATGATTTGGTGCCGGGCAGCTATTGGTCTGAGAGGTAGAGATTACCAGGCAATGGTAGAACCAGTTTACTCAGACAGTAGGCCCACCATTTTGACAGCACGGGGGGTGGTCAATGTACGCCATGGGAGGGTGCCCGTTCGCATAATAAATATCGGGGAGAGGGAAGTGTACCTGCCCCGGTATGCCACGCTAGCCAAATTATATACCACTAATCAAAATTCTATACAATCTGTGGAACCCTTGCCTCCATCTCACCCGGAGGAAGGTAACGGCTCTAAGAAAGACATGGAGGACTGGTGTCAGCAACTACATCTGGGTACTGACTCCACTCCCTCACACCAGAAACAAGGAGTCTATCGGGTGGTTCAAGAGTATGAGAGAGTGTTTAGTAAACACCCGTTAGACTTCGGGCGAGTCAAGGGGGTAGAACACCGCATCCCCACGGGAGATCATCCTCCCATAAAAGAGAGGTATCGACCCGTACCCCCTGCACATTACCAACACGCCAAGGGGATGCTTAGAGACATGAAGGAGGCTGGGGTAATCCGGGATAGCTGTAGCCCCTGGGCAGCCCCACTAGTTTTAGTCAAAAAGAAAGACAACACCATGAGGATGTGTGTAGATTACCGGAAAATCAACCGTATCACACACAAGGATGCGTACCCCTTACCAAGGATAGAGGAGTCATTGGCTGCTTTAAGATCTGCTAACTTCTTCTCTACCTTGGATCTCACTAGCGGGTACTGGCAGGTTCCTGTAGCAGAGGCGGACCGGGAGAAGACCGCATTCACCACCCCGATGGGACTTAGCGAGTTCACCTGCATGCCGTTCGGACTCTGCAACGCCCCAGGAACCTTCCAACGATTAATGGAGTGCTGTCTGGGCCACAGAAACTTCGAGACGGTCCTGTTGTACCTGGACGATGTCATCGTATACTCCAAAACTTATGAGGACCACCTGAAACACCTGGCGGAGGTGTTCGAAGCTCTGGCGAGTTACGGCTTAAAGGTGAAACCCTCCAAGTGTCACCTCCTGAAACCAAAGGTGCAATACCTGGGACACGTGGTGAGCGCTGACGGAGTGGCTCCCGACCCCGATAAGATCACCGCAATTAAGGGATGGCCAAGCCCCTCCAGCGTAAAAGAAGTGCGGCAGTTCCTAGGGTTGGTAGGCTACTACCGAAGGTTTATTCCCGGTTTCACCAAAAAGGCAGCACCTATGCAGGACCTCCTGATAGGCCAGTCCCGGAAGGCCAAGAACCAGAAGCCGCCCTTCAAATGGGAAAAGCTAGAAGAAGAGTCCTTCCGCCAGCTGAAGATGGCCCTCACGGGGGATGAAATCTTGGCGTACCCGGACTATAGCCAGCCCTTCATCCTCTACACCGACGCCAGTAACATCGGGCTAGGAGCCGTACTGTCCCAGATTCAGCAGGGGAGAGAACGAGTAATCTCCTATGCCAGCCGAAAACTGCGACCCACCGAAAGGAACCCCGAAAATTACAGCTCATTTAAGCTAGAGTTCCTGGCCGTGGTATGGGCAGTCACCGAGCGCTTTAGGCATTACCTCGCTTCTTCCCGGTTCACCGTATACACGGATAACAACCCGCTGACACACCTGGACACGGCAAGACTCGGTGCCCTGAAGCAGAGGTGGATGGCCCGTCTGTCCAACTACGAGTTCACAATTAAATACCGGGCAGGGCGCTCCAATACCAACGCGGACGCCCTGTCCAGGATGCCCAACCTGCCGGACGGAGGAGAAGATCCGGAGGGACTGGAAGAAGTTGAACTCCCTGCGTTCCACCGTCATGGGACTATCCAGTATTCCCACCGGGTAAGGAGTAAGCAGGCTGCTACGTTGAACCCCTTACCTCACTACAACTGGGCGGAAACGCAAGACAGCGACCCTGCCGTCCGACTGGTGAAGGAGATGCTGACTCGCCCGGAGGCTAGCCTGGAATCAGACGCTCCAGAGGAAGCCAAACAACTATGGGCAGAGAAGAGTCGACTGTTCCTTTACAAGGGGAAGTTGTGCCGCAGAATGGTTAACTCCAGGACGCATGAACTACTCTGGCAAGTAGTGGTGCCACGAAGAGACGCAGCCATGGTGATGGAGGCATACCACGACGGAGCTGGACACTTCGGGTGGAAAAAGCTGGAGTTCCTGCTGCGCGAGCGGTTCCACTGGGTAGGCATGAGGGGAACCATCGAGAAGTGGTGCAGAGACTGTGGCCCGTGCAATCTGAGAAGGAAGGACCGGGCCAGCCAGAAGACTCCCCTGCAGTCCATCGTCACCCGGCAACCGTTGGAACTGGTAGCCTTGGATCATGTAAAACTGACCCCCAGCAGAAGTGGCTACGTCTACGCGTTAACCATCGTGGATCATTACTCCCGGTTTCTGGTTGTCGTCCCCGTCAAGGACTTAACGGCTCGAACAGCAGCTAGAGCCTTCCAGCAGCACTTTTGCCGTCCACACGGGTACCCGGACCAAGTGCTGACGGACCAGGGACCTGCCTTTGAAGCGGAGGTCTTCCAGGAATTCTGCAATCTGTATGGCTGCCGGAAGATAAGGACGACACCCTACCATCCGCAAACTAATGGACTTTGTGAGAAAATGAACCAGGTGGTAATGGATCTTCTAAAAACGTTGCCCCTGGAAGAACGCAGTCTGTGGCCTGAGAAGTTGCCCGATCTGGTGGACCTATACAACCACATCCCGGTAGGTTCCACCAACTGTACCCCGGCTTACCTAATGAGGGCAAGACCTGGTAAGTTACCTGTTGACCTGGAAATGGGAGTCCTGACGCCCGAGGACACTTCACCAGAAACGGACTGGGACACAGAGAGGCAGCAGCAGTACCGGAAAGTACAGGAGAGCGTGGAGCGAAGTCTCTGTCAGGCTAGGGAAAGACAAGAGAAGACTTACAACCAGTATGCTCCCGCTGTTCCCCTGGTACCCGGAGAGCAGGTCTTGAAGAGGAAGAGACGGCTCCACAAGTTGGACGACCAGTGGGAGAAGGACCCGTACACCGTACTGCCCTCAAGCCACGAGAACCCGAAGGTCTGTACCATCAGTAAAGACGGAGGGGAAACCACAGCCATTGTATCCCGGGACCACCTGAAGAAGTGCCCCGAACAACTGAGGAACCCTGAGGAGGAACAGGAAGACCATCGACCCGTGGAAGAAAGGGAAGATATGGTTAGTACCGTGCTCGGGGACTTCCCTCGGTCTTGGACTCAAGTCAATGGTGCAGTTGTGGTACCCGTACTCACCTTCCTCCAACCATCATCCCAAGAACCTACGGAGCAACGGGTAGAGCTGGAAGAGCAGCCGGTCCAGGAGGCAGAAGACTCCACCCAAGCGGAACAGGAGAATCCACCCTCTGCTTATAGTGAGCCTGCCGTACCCCTAGTGAGACAAAGAGCCGGTAGACAGCTGCCCAGTTTACCCTTGACAGCTCCTACACCCTGTAGTTCAGGGCCAGACAGTCAGCTCCGTAGGTCCACTAGGGCCACTAGAGGCCAGTTACCCGCACGTTGGAGGATCTAAATGTTTAAGTTGTTTTACAATGTTTACCTGTTTATTGTTGCTTGTGTGTAATTTTGTGTTTCTAGTTGTTTTTAGGAGTCTTCGGTGGATTTACCGGGAATCCTTTGTATATAGTTGGAGCGTAACCCAGGATGGACTAGAGACTGTTAAGGACTCGGGGTAGGACAGACCCCTACCTGGTTACGTCTCCCTGTGTTGGTGAAATGGACACCTTTGCTTTTCTTCAAAGACTGCACCCGGTTGCGGACATCCGTGACCATCTTATTGTGTTTCCTTATTGTATTTTATTGTTCTTTGATATACCTTGTTATATTTTTCTAAAAAATGTTTAGTCCCGGAGTACTAAATTTCACTAGGGGGGAGTGTGACACCCCAGGGGTCTGGTTGTCACAGTGATAGAGATATTACGTCTGAGAGCAGGTGGGAGGTCCTTTGGTCAGGGATCCTGTGCATGCCACACCTCCTGCCCAGCCTTGGGAGGGGAAGAACTTCCCCTGTATAAACCCGGGGCTGAGGCAGGGTTAGTGAGTCCAGGAAGAGTAGAGACAAGAGCAGCATAGGAAGCAGCAGAGTCACAAGGAGTCAGGGGCTGGCAGCTAAAGAGCTCGCCCTGACTAAGAAGATTCTTTACCGGACCCGGCGTCCGAGGCTGTGGGGACTAACTTCTACCCAGCAGCAGAATCCGTCAGGCAGGGGATTTCAGGTCCCCTGGCCCAGAAGCCCGAAGGCCCGGTCACACGCGTGGGACCAGCACCGCCATCGTGGAGCGGAAGCCATTAGAAGGCCCCGAGTCACCGGCCATACGGGTGAGCACCACACGGTACACTCAGGGACGTGGGCTACTTACATCAGCTTCTAGCAAGGTAGACAGAAGAGTACAGTCAGCTTGGGAGGCCTACAACTACGCCTGGCCAGGGGAGATCCCATCTGCTCAAGGACTGACCAGGCCCCGTTCGCTAGCAAGTACTCCGGGAGGGTCTATCGTTGTTACCAGTAAAGACCCTGAACGCTACCATACCGTCTCTGAGTGGTTCCTGCTACCCCCATCATCCACGTCGGCTGCCCTGAGGCCATACCCCTCCCGTTGGGGGTTATACTATCACGCTGCACCATCCTTCCACCGGCCTCAGCGGTCTGCCCTGCAGCAGCAGCCCCCTGGCTGCATTCAACGGGTGGCGTAGTCATCAACCATTTTCTACCGCTAACAGACTGCCGTCCAGTTTGACTCCCTGGGCACGGACCGGGTCACCGCCACGAGACTACAACCCTAAACAGATCCGGCTCCGGGTAAGCTCCCGCGTGCGCAACGCAGCGCGACACAGGCCCAGGGGCGCGTCATAAAGAGAGCTGGAGGGAGTTGTGGCCTGAGGAAAAGGCCATGTGGAGCGGGCTGGAGAGGCCTGTGGAAGGCTCTGGAGTAAGATTTGAGCCTATGAAGTCCTTTGCAGTAAACAACATGCAACATGATTGCCTGTGGAGAGAGCTGGAGGGGCTTGTGGCACTGTAGAAAGGCCTGTGGCCCAGTAGGAGCCTGTGGTCCTGTGGAGAGAGCTGAAGGTGTTGTGGCCCTGTGGAAAGGCCTGTGACCCTGTATAGGGGTCCGTTGCCCTGTGGAGAGAGCTGGAGGGGCTCGTGCCGTATGGAAATGACTATAGCCATGTAGAAAGGCCTTTTGGCCTTGAAGAGGGCGCTTGTGCCCTGCAGACGGGCCCTGTGACTCTGTGGAGAGAGCTGTTGGGAGTTGTAGCCGTGTGGAAAGTGCATTTGGCCCTGTGGAGGTGAGCTATGGCCCTGTAAAGAGAGCTTCTTGTCCTGTGGAGAGAGCTGGAGGGTGTTGTTGCCCTGTGGAAAGGTCTGTGGCCCTATGGATAGGCCCTTTAGCCTTGTGGAAAGGGCTGTGGCCCTGTGGTGAGAGCTGGAAGGAGTTGTGGGCTGTGGAAAAGCCTGTGGTCCTGTGGAGACAGCTGAAGGGGTTGAGGCCCTGTGGAAAGGCCTGTGACCCTGTATAGGGGTCTGTGGCCCCGCAGAGGGGCATGTGGCGATGTAAAGAGAGCTGGAGGGAGTTGTGGCCTGAGGAAAAGGCCATGTGGAGCGGGCTGGAGAGGCCTGTGGAAGGCTCTAGAGTAAGATTTGAGCCTATGAAGTCCTTTGCAGTAAACAACATGCAACATGATTGCCTGTGGAGAGAGCTGGAGGGGCTTGTGGCACTGTAGAAAGGCCTGTGGCCCAGTAGGAGCCTGTGGTCCTGTGGAGAGAGCTGAAGGTGTTGTGGCCCTGTGGAAAGGCCTGTGATCCTGTATAGGGGTCTGTTGCCCTGTGGAGAGAGCTGGAGGGGCTCGTGCCGTATGGAAATGACTATGGCCATGCAGAAAGGCCTTTTGGCCTTGAAGAGGGGGCTTGTGCCCTGCAGACGGGCCCTGTGACTCTGTGGAGAGAGCTGTTGGGAGTTGTGGCCGTGTGGAAAGTGCATTTGGCCCTGTGGAGGTGAGCTATGGCCCTGTAAAGAGAGCTTCTTGTCCTGTGGAGAGAGCTGGAGGGTGTTGTGGCCCTGTGGAAAGGTATGTGGCCCTATGGATAGGCCCTTTAGCCTTGTGGAAAGGGCTGTGGCCCTGTGGTGAGAGCTGGAAGGAGTTGTGGGCTGTGGAAAAGCCTGTGGTCCTGTGGAGACAGCTGAAGGGGTTGAGGCCCTGTGGAAAGGCCTGTGACCCTGTATAGGGGTCTGTGGCCCCGCAGAGGGGCATGTGGCGATGTAAAGAGAGCTGGAGGGAGTTGTGGCCTGAGGAAAAGGCCATGTGGAGCGGGCTGGAGAGGCCTGTGGAAGGCTCTGGAGTAAGATTTGAGCCTATGAAGTCCTTTGCAGTAAACAACATGCAACATGATTGCCTGTGGAGAGAGCTGGAGGGGCTTGTGGCACTGTGGAAAGGCCTGTGGCCCAGTAGGAGCCTGTGGTCCTGTGGAGAGAGCTGAAGGTGTTGCGGCCCTGTGGAAAGGCCTGTGATCCTGTATAGGGGTCCGTTGCCCTGTGGAGAGAGCTGGAAGGGCTCGTGCCGTATGGAAATGACTATAGCCATGTAGAAAGGCCTTTTGGCCTTGAAGAGGGCGCTTGTGCCCTGCAGACGGGCCCTGTGACTCTGTGGAGAGAGCTGTTGGGAGTTGTAGCCGTGTGGAAAGTGCATTTGGCCCTGTGGAGGTGAGCTATGGCCCTGTAAAGAGAGCTTCTTGTCCTGTGGAGAGAGCTGGAGGGTGTTGTGGCCCTGTGGAAAGGTATGTGGCCCTATGGATAGGCCCTTTAGCCTTGTGGAAAGGGCTGTGGCCCTGTGGTGAGAGCTGGAAGGAGTTGTGGGCTGTGGAAAAGCCTGTGGTCCTGTGGAGACAGCTGAAGGGGTTGAGGCCCTGTGGAAAGGCCTGTGACCCTGTATAGGGGTCTGTGGCCCCGCAGAGGGGCATGTGGCGATGTAAAGAGAGCTGGAGGGAGTTGTGGTCTGAGGAACAGGCCATGTGGAGCGGGCTGGAGAGGCCTGTGGAAGGCTCTGGAGTAAGATTTGAGCCTATGAAGTCCTTTGCAGTAAACAACATGCAACATGATTGCCTGTGGAGAGAGCTGGAGGGGCTTGTGGCACTGTGGAAAGGCCTGTGGCCCAGTAGGAGCCTGTGGTCCTGTGGAGAGAGCTGAAGGTGTTGTGGCCCTGTGGAAAGGCCTGTGACCCTGTATAGGGGTCCGTTGCCCTGTGGAGAGAGCTGGAGGGGCTCGTGCCGTATGGAAATGACTATAGCCATGTAGAAAGGCCTTTTGGCCTTGAAGAGGGCGCTTGTGCCCTGCAGACGGGCCCTGTGACTCTGTGGAGAGAGCTGTTGGGAGTTGTAGCCGTGTGGAAAGTGCATTTGGCCCTGTGGAGGGGAGCTATGGCCCTGTAAAGAAAGCTTCTTGTCCTGTGGAGAGAGCTGGAGGGTGTTGTGGCCCTGTGGAAAGGTCTGTGGCCCTATGGATAGGCCCTTTAGCCTTGTGGAAAGGGCTGTGGCCCTGTGGTGAGAGCTGGAAGGAGTTGTGGGCTGTGGAAAAGCCTGTGGTCCTGTGGAGACAGCTGAAGGGGTTGAGGCCCTGTGGAAAGGCCTGTGACCCTGTATAGGGGTCTGTGGCCCCGCAGAGGGGCATGTGGCGATGTAAAGAGAGCTGGAGGGAGTTGTGGCCTGAGGAAAAGGCCATGTGGAGCGGGCTGGAGAGGCCTGTGGAAGGCTCTGGAGTAAGATTTGAGCCTATGAAGTCCTTTGCAGTAAACAACATGCAACATGATTGCCTGTGGAGAGAGCTGGAGGGGCTTGTGGCACTGTGGAAAGGCCTGTGGCCCAGTAGGAGCCTGTGGTCCTGTGGAGAGAGCTGAAGGTGTTGTGGCCCTGTGGAAAGGCCTGTGACCCTGTATAGGGGTCCGTTGCCCTGTGGAGAGAGCTGGAGGGGTTCGTGCCGTATGGAAATGATTATAGCCATGTAGAAAGGCCTTTTGGCCTTGAAGAGGGCGCTTGTGCCCTGCAGACGGGCCCTGTGACTCTGTGGAGCGAGCTGTTGGGAGTTGTAGCCGTGTGGAAAGTGCATTTGGCCCTGTGGAGGTGAGCTATGGCTCTGTAAAGAGAGCTTCTTGTCCTGTGGAGAGAGCTGGAGGGTGTTGTGGCCCTGTGGAAAGGTCTGTGGCCCTATGGATAGGCCCTTTAGCCTTGTGGAAAGGGCTGTGGCCCTGTGGTGAGAGCTGGAAGGAGTTGTGGGCTGTGGAAAAGCCTGTGGTCCTGTGGAGACAGCTGAAGGGGTTGAGGCCCTGTGGAAAGGCCTGTGACCCTGTATAGGGGTCTGTGGCCCCGCAGAGGGGCATGTGGCGATGTAAAGAGAGCTGGAGGGAGTTGTGGCCTGAGGAAAAGGCCATGTGGAGCGGGCTGGAGAGGCCTGTGGAAGGCTCTGGAGTAAGATTTGAGCCTATGAAGTCCTTTGCAGTAAACAACATGCAACATGATTGCCTGTGGAGAGAGCTGGAGGGGCTTGTGGCACTGTAGAAAGGCCTGTGGCCCAGTAGGAGCCTGTGGTCCTGTGGAGAGAGCTGAAGGTGTTGTGGCCCTGTGGAAAGGCCTGTGATCCTGTATAGGGGTCTGTTGCCCTGTGGAGAGAGCTGGAGGGGCTCTTGCCCTATGGAAATGACTATGGCCATGTAGAAAGGCCTTTTGGCCTTGAAGAGGGGGCTTGTGCCCTGCAGACGGGCCCTGTGACTCTGTGGAGAGAGCTGTTGGGAGTTGTGGCCGTGTGGAAAGTGCATTTGGCCCTGTGGAGGTGAGGTATGGCCCTGTAAAGAGAGCTTCTTGTCCTGTGGAGAGAGCTGGAGGGTGTTGTGGCCATGTGGAAAGGTCTGTGGCCCTATGGATAGGCCCTTTGGCCTTGTGGAAGGGGCTGTGGCCCTGTGGTGAGAGGTGGAAGGAGTTGTGGGCTGTGGAAAAGCCTGTGGTCCTGTGGAGACAGCTGAAGGGGTTGAGGCCCTGTGGAAAGGCCTGTGACCCTGTATAGGGGTCTGTGGCCCCGCAGAGGGGCATGTGGCGATGTAAAGAGAGCTGGAGGGAGTTGTGGCCTGAGGAAAAGGCCATGTGGAGCGGGCTGGAGAGGCCTGTGGAAGGCTCTGGAGTAAGATTTGAGCCTATGAAGTCCTTTGCAGTAAACAACATGCAACATGATTGCCTGTGGAGAGAGCTGGAGGGGCTTGTGGCACTGTGGAAAGGCCTGTGGCCCAGTAGGAGCCTGTGGTCCTGTGGAGAGAGCTGAAGGTGTTGTGGCCCTGTGGAAAGGCCTGTGATCCTGTATAGGGGTCTGTTGCCCTGTGGAGAGAGCTGGAGGGGCTCATGCCCTATGGAAATGACTATGGCCATGTAGAAAGGCCTTTTGGCCTTGAAGAGGGGGCTTGTGCCCTGCAGACGGGCCCTGTGACTCTGTGGAGAGAGCTGTTGGGAGTTGTGGCCGTGTGGAAAGTGCATTTGGCCCTGTGGACGTGAGCTATGGCCCTGTAAAGAGAGCTTCTTGTCCTGTGGAGAGAGCTGGAGGGTGTTGTGGCCCTGTGGAAAGGTATGTGGCCCTATGGATAGGCCCTTTAGCCTTGTGGAAAGGGCTGTGGCCCTGTGGTGAGAGCTGGAAGGAGTTGTGGGCTGTGGAAAAGCCTGTGGCCCTGTGGAGACAGCTGAAGGGGTTGAGGCCCTGTGGAAAGGCCAGTGACCCTGTATAGGGGTCTGTGGCCCCGCAGAGGGGCATGTGGCGATGTAAAGAGAGCTGGAGGGAGTTGTGGCCTGAGGAAAAGGCCATGTGGAGCCGGCTGGAGGGGCCTGTGGAAGGCTCTGGAGTAAGATTTTGGCCTATGAAGTCCTTTGCAGTAAAAAACATGCAACATGATTGCCTGTGGAGAGAGCTAGAGGGGCTTGTGGCACTGTGGAAAGTCCTGTGGCTCAGTAGGAGCCTGTGGTCCTGTGGAGAGAGCTGAAGGTGTTGTGGTCACTCAATTGAGCCCTTTTAACTGATTAAAGGGGGGCGGAGGAGGCTGTGGCCCTGATGAAAGAGCTCAAAGGGGTTGTAGTCTTGTAGAAGGAGCCTGTGGTCCTGTGGAGAGAGCTGGAGGGGGTTATTGCCTTGGGGAAATGCCTATGGCCCTGCGAAAGGGACCTGTGGCCCTTTGAAAAAGGCCTTTGGCCTTGTGGAGGGGGCTGTTGCCTTGTAAAGGGAGCCTCTGTCCTTTTTGAGAGAGACAGAGGGGGTTGTGGCCTTATGGAAAGGCCTATGACACAGTGAAAGGGCCCTGTCGCCTTGTGGAGAGAGGTGAAGGCGGATGTGGCCCTGTGTATATGCCTGTAAACCTGTAGAAGGAGCCTGCGGTTCTGTGGAGAGAGCTTGAGGGGGGTTATGGCCCTATGGAAATGACTATGGCCCTGTGGAATGGACCTATGGCCCTTTGCAAAGGGCCTTTGGCCTTGTGGAGGGGGCCCTTGCCCTGTAGAAGGAGCCTGTGGCCCTCTTGAGAGAGCCAGAGGAGGTTGTGGCACTATTTAAAGGCCAGTGGCCCTGTAGAAAGGCCCCTTGGCCTTGATGAAGGGGCTTGTGCCCTGCAGACGGGCCCCATGACTCTGTGTAGAGAGCTGGAGGGGGTTGTGGCCATGTGGAAAGTGCATTTGGCCCTGTGGAGGGGAGCTATGGCCCTGTAAAGAGAGCCTGTTGTCCTGTGGAATTGGAGGGGATTGTGGCCCTGTGGAAAGGCTTGTGGCCCGGCAGAAGGAGCCAGTGGTCCTGTGGAGAGAGCTGAAGGGGTTGAGGCCCTGTGGAGAGGCCTGTGACCCTGTATAGGGGTCTGTTGCCCCGCAGAGGGGCATGTGGCGATGTAAAGAGAGCTGGATGGAGTTGTGGCCTGTGGAAAAGGCCATGTGGAGCGTGCTGGAGGGGCCTGTGGAAGGCTCTGGAGTAAGATGAAGGCCTATGAAGTCCTTTGCAGTAAACATCTAAATTTTCAAGCTTCGTGTCCGATTTGCAACAGGGTTGACTCCAATGTTGCCGAACTGCAACAAAAATTGACTCTTGTTGCAAAAGTGCAACATGATTGCCTGTGGAGAGAGCTGGATGGTGCTTGTGGCACTGTGGAAAGACCTGTGGCCCGGTAGTAGCCTGTGGTCCTGTGGAGAGAGCTGAAGGTGTTGTGGCCCTGTAGAAAGGCCTGTGACCCTGTATAGGGGTCCGTTGCCCTGTGGAGAGAGCTGGAGGGGCTTGTGCCCTATGGAAATGACTATGGCCATGTAGAAAGGCCCTTTGGCCTTGAAGAGGGGGCTTGTGTCCTGCAGACGGGCCCTGTGTCTCTGTGGAGAGAGCTAAAGGGGGCTGTGGCCGTGCAGAAAGTGCATTTGGCCCTGTGGAGGGGAGTTATGGCTCTGTAAAGAGAGCTTGTTGTCCTGTGGAGAAGAGTTGGAGGGGATTGTGGCCCTGTGGAAATGCTTGTGGCCCGGCAGAAGGAGCCAGTGGTCCTGTGGAGAGAGCTGAAGGGGTTGAGGCCCTGTGGAAAGGCCTGTGACCCTGTATAGGGGTCTGTGGTCCCGCAGAGGGTGCATGTGGCGATGTAAAGAGAGCTGGAGGGAGTTGTGGCCTGAGGAAAAGGCCATGTGGAGTGGGCTGGAAAGGCGTGTGGAAGGCTCTGGAGTAAGATTTGGGCCTATGAAGTCCTTTGCAGTAAACAACATGCAACATGATTGCCTGTGGAGAGAGCTGGAGGGGCTTGTGGCACCGTGGAAAGGCCTGTGGCCCAGTAGGAGCCTGTGGTCCTGTGGAGAGAGCTGAAAGTGTTGTGGCCCTGTGGAAAGGCCTGTGACCCTGTATAGGGGTCCGTTGCCCTGTGGAGAGAGCTGGAGGGGCTTGTGCCCTATGGAAATGACTATGGCCATGTAGAAAGGCCTTTTGGCCTTGAAGAGGGGGCTTGTGCCCTGCAGACGGGCCTTGTGTCTCTGTGGAGAGAGCTAAAGGGGGCTGTGGCCATGCAGAAAGTGCATTTGGCCCTGTGGAGGGGAGCTATGGCCCGGTAAAGAGAGCTTGTTGTCGTGTGGAGAAGAGTTGGAGGGGATTGTGGCCCTGGGGAAAGGCCTGTGACCCTGTATAGGGGTCCGTTGCCCTGTGGAGAGAGCTGGAGGGGCTCGTGCCCTATGGAAATGACTATGGCCATGTAGAAAGGCCTTTTGGCCTTGAAGAGGGGGCTTGTGCCCTGCAGACGGGCCTTGTGACTCTGTGGAGAGAGCTGTTGGGAGTTGTGGCCGTATGGAAAGTGCATTTGGCCCTGTGGAGGTGAGCTATGGCCCTGTAAAGAGAGCTTCTTGTCCTGTGGAGAGAGCTGGAGGGTGTTGTGGCCCTGTGGAAAGGTCTGTGGCCCTATGGATAGGCCCTTTAGCCTTGTGGAAAGGGCTGTGGCCCTGTGGTGAGAGCTGGAAGGAGTTGTGGGCTGTGGAAAAGCCTGTGGTCCTGTGGAGACAGCTGAAGGGGTTGAGGCCCTGTGGAAAGGCCTGTGACCCTGTATAGGGGTCTGTGGCCCCGCAGAGGGGCATGTGGCGATGTAAAGAGAGCTGGAGGGAGTTGTGGCCTGAGGAAAAGGCCATGTGGAGCGGGCTGGAGAGGCCTGTGGAAGGCTCTGGAGTAAGATTTGAGCCTATGAAGTCCTTTGCAGTAAACAACATGCAACATGATTGCCTGTGGAGAGAGCTGGAGGGGCTTGTGGCACTGTGGAAAGGCCTGTGGCCCAGTAGGAGCCTGTGGTCCTGTGGAGAGAGCTGAAGGTGTTGTGGCCCTGTGGAAAGGCCTGTGACCCTGTATAGGGGTCCGTTGCCCTGTGGAGAGAGCTGGAGGGGTTCGTGCCGTATGGAAATGACTATAGCCATGTAGAAAGGCCTTTTGGCCTTGAAGAGGGCGCTTGTGCCCTGCAGACGGGCCCTGTGACTCTGTGGAGCGAGCTGTTGGGAGTTGTAGCCGTGTGGAAAGTGCATTTGGCCCTGTGGAGGTGAGCTATGGCTCTGTAAAGAGAGCTTCTTGTCCTGTGGAGAGAGCTGGAGGGTGTTGTGGCCCTGTGGAAAGGTCTGTGGCCCTATGGATAGGCCCTTTAGCCTTGTGGAAAGGGCTGTGGCCCTGTGGTGAGAGGTGGAAGGAGTTGTGGGCTGTGGAAAAGCCTGTGGTCCTGTGGAGACAGCTGAAGGGGTTGAGGCCCTGTGGAAAGGCCTGTGACCCTGTATAGGGGTCTGTGGCCCCGCAGAGGGGCATGTGGCGATGTAAAGAGAGCTGGAGGGAGTTGTGGCCTGAGGAAAAGGCCATGTGGAGCGGGCTGGAGAGGCCTGTGGAAGGCTCTGGAGTAAGATTTGAGCCTATGAAGTCCTTTGCAGTAAACAACATGCAACATGATTGCCTGTGGAGAGAGCTGGAGGGGCTTGTGGCACTGTGGAAAGGCCTGTGGCCCAGTAGGAGCCTGTGGTCCTGTGGAGAGAGCTGAAGGTGTTGTGGCCCTGTGGAAAGGCCTGTGATCCTGTATAGGGGTCTGTTGCCCTGTGGAGAGAGCTGGAGGGGCTCGTGCCCTATGGAAATGACTATGGCCATGTAGAAAGGCCTTTTGGCCTTGAAGAGGGGGCTTGTGCCCTGCAGACGGGCCCTGTGACTCTGTGGAGAGAGCTGTTGGGAGTTGTGGCCGTGTGGAAAGTGCATTTGGCCCTGTGGACGTGAGCTATGGCCCTGTAAAGAGAGCTTCTTGTCCTGTGGAGAGAGCTGGAGGGTGTTGTGGCCCTGTGGAAAGGTATGTGGCCCTATGGATAGGCCCTTTAGCCTTGTGGAAAGGGCTGTGGCCCTGTGGTGAGAGGTGGAAGGAGTTGTGGGCTGTGGAAAAGCCTGTGGTCCTGTGGAGACAGCTGAAGGGGTTGAGGCCCTGTGGAAAGGCCTGTGACCCTGTATAGGGGTCTGTGGCCCCGCAGAGGGGCATGTGGCGATGTAAAGAGAGCTGGAGGGAGTTGTGGCCTGAGGAAAAGGCCATGTGGAGCGGGCTGGAGAGGCCTGTGGAAGGCTCTGGAGTAAGATTTGAGCCTATGAAGTCCTTTGCAGTAAACAACATGCAACATGATTGCCTGTGGAGAGAGCTGGAGGGGCTTGTGGCACTGTGGAAAGGCCTGTGGCCCAGTAGGAGCCTGTGGTCCTGTGGAGAGAGCTGAAGGTGTTGTGGCCCTGTGGAAAGGCCTGTGATCCTGTATAGGGGTCTGTTGCCCTGTGGAGAGAGCTGGAGGGGCTCGTGCCCTATGGAAATGACTATGGCCATGTAGAAAGGCCTTTTGGCCTTGAAGAGGGGGCTTGTGCCCTGCAGACGGGCCCTGTGACTCTGTGGAGAGAGCTGTTGGGAGTTGTGGCCGTGTGGAAAGTGCATTTGGCCCTGTGGACGTGAGCTATGGCCCTGTAAAGAGAGCTTCTTGTCCTGTGGAGAGAGCTGGAGGGTGTTGTGGCCCTGTGGAAAGGTATGTGGCCCTATGGATAGGCCCTTTAGCCTTGTGGAAAGGGCTGTGGCCCTGTGGTGAGAGCTGGAAGGAGTTGTGGGCTGTGGAAAAGCCTGTGGTCCTGTGGAGACAGCTGAAGGGGTTGAGGCCCTGTGGAAAGGCCAGTGACCCTGTATAGGGGTCTGTGGCCCCGCAGAGGGGCATGTGGCGATGTAAAGAGAGCTGGAGGGAGTTGTGGCCTGAGGAAAAGGCCATGTGGAGCCGGCTGGAGGGGCCTGTGGAAGGCTCTGGAGTAAGATTTTGGCCTATGAAGTCCTTTGCAGTAAAAAACATGCAACATGATTGCCTGTGGAGAGAGCTAGAGGGGCTTGTGGCACTGTGGAAAGTCCTGTGGCTCAGTAGGAGCCTGTGGTCCTGTGGAGAGAGCTGAAGGTGTTGTGGTCACTCAATTGAGCCCTTTTAACTGATTAAAGGGGGGCGGAGGAGGCTGTGGCCCTGATGAAAGAGCTCAAAGGGGTTGTAGTCTTGTAGAAGGAGCCTGTGGTCCTGTGGAGAGAGCTGGAGGGGGTTATTGCCTTGGGGAAATGCCTATGGCCCTGCGAAAGGGACCTGTGGCCCTTTGAAAAAGGCCTTTGGCCTTGTGGAGGGGGCTGTTGCCTTGTAAAGGGAGCCTCTGTCCTTTTTGAGAGAGACAGAGGGGGTTGTGGCCTTATGGAAAGGCCTATGACACAGTGAAAGGGCCCTGTCGCCTTGTGGAGAGAGGTGAAGGCGGATGTGGCCCTGTGTATATGCCTGTAAACCTGTAGAAGGAGCCTGCGGTTCTGTGGAGAGAGCTTGAGGGGGGTTATGGCCCTATGGAAATGACTATGGCCCTGTGGAATGGACCTATGGCCCTTTGCAAAGGGCCTTTGGCCTTGTGGAGGGGGCCCTTGCCCTGTAGAAGGAGCCTGTGGCCCTCTTGAGAGAGCCAGAGGAGGTTGTGGCACTATTTAAAGGCCAGTGGCCCTGTAGAAAGGCCCCTTGGCCTTGATGAAGGGGCTTGTGCCCTGCAGACGGGCCCCATGACTCTGTGTAGAGAGCTGGAGGGGGTTGTGGCCATGTGGAAAGTGCATTTGGCCCTGTGGAGGGGAGCTATGGCCCTGTAAAGAGAGCCTGTTGTCCTGTGGAATTGGAGGGGATTGTGGCCCTGTGGAAAGGCTTGTGGCCCGGCAGAAGGAGCCAGTGGTCCTGTGGAGAGAGCTGAAGGGGTTGAGGCCCTGTGGAGAGGCCTGTGACCCTGTATAGGGGTCTGTTGCCCCGCAGAGGGGCATGTGGCGATGTAAAGAGAGCTGGATGGAGTTGTGGCCTGTGGAAAAGGCCATGTGGAGCGTGCTGGAGGGGCCTGTGGAAGGCTCTGGAGTAAGATGAAGGCCTATGAAGTCCTTTGCAGTAAACATCTAAATTTTCAAGCTTCGTGTCCGATTTGCAACAGGGTTGACTCCAATGTTGCCGAACTGCAACAAAAATTGACTCTTGTTGCAAAAGTGCAACATGATTGCCTGTGGAGAGAGCTGGATGGTGCTTGTGGCACTGTGGAAAGACCTGTGGCCCGGTAGTAGCCTGTGGTCCTGTGGAGAGAGCTGAAGGTGTTGTGGCCCTGTAGAAAGGCCTGTGACCCTGTATAGGGGTCCGTTGCCCTGTGGAGAGAGCTGGAGGGGCTTGTGCCCTATGGAAATGACTATGGCCATGTAGAAAGGCCCTTTGGCCTTGAAGAGGTTGCTTGTGTCCTGCAGACGGGCCCTGTGTCTCTGTGGAGAGAGCTAAAGGGGGCTGTGGCCGTGCAGAAAGTGCATTTGGCCCTGTGGAGGGGAGTTATGGCTCTGTAAAGAGAGCTTGTTGTCCTGTGGAGAAGAGTTGGAGGGGATTGTGGCCCTGTGGAAATGCTTGTGGCCCGGCAGAAGGAGCCAGTGGTCCTGTGGAGAGAGCTGAAGGGGTTGAGGCCCTGTGGAAAGGCCTGTGACCCTGTATAGGGGTCTGTGGTCCCGCAGAGGGTGCATGTGGCGATGTAAAGAGAGCTGGAGGGAGTTGTGGCCTGAGGAAAAGGCCATGTGGAGTGGGCTGGAAAGGCGTGTGGAAGGCTCTGGAGTAAGATTTGGGCCTATGAAGTCCTTTGCAGTAAACAACATGCAACATGATTGCCTGTGGAGAGAGCTGGAGGGGCTTGTGGCACCGTGGAAAGGCCTGTGGCCCAGTAGGAGCCTGTGGTCCTGTGGAGAGAGCTGAAAGTGTTGTGGCCCTGTGGAAAGGCCTGTGACCCTGTATAGGGGTCCGTTGCCCTGTGGAGAGAGCTGGAGGGGCTTGTGCTCTATGGAAATGACTATGGCCATGTAGAAAGGCCTTTTGGCCTTGAAGAGGGGGCTTGTGCCCTGCAGACGGGCCTTGTGTCTCTGTGGAGAGAGCTAAAGGGGGCTGTGGCCATGCAGAAAGTGCATTTGGCCCTGTGGAGGGGAGCTATGGCCCGGTAAAGAGAGCTTGTTGTCGTGTGGAGAAGAGTTGGAGGGGATTGTGGCCCTGGGGAAAGGCCTGTGACCCTGTATAGGGGTCCGTTGCCCTGTGGAGAGAGCTGGAGGGGCTCGTGCCCTATGGAAATGACTATGGCCATGTAGAAAGGCCTTTTGGCCTTGAAGAGGGGGCTTGTGCCCTGCAGACGGGCCTTGTGACTCTGTGGAGAGAGCTGCTGGGAGTTGTGGCCGTGTGGAAAGTGCATTTGGCCCTGTGGAGGTGAGCTATGGCCCTGTAAAGAGAGCTTCTTGTCCTGTGGAGAGAGCTGGAGGGTGTTGTGGCCCTGTGGAAATGTCTGTGGCCCTATGGATAGGCCCTTTAGCCTTGTGGAAGGGGCTGTGGCCCTCTGGTGAGAGCTGGAAGGAGTTGTGGGCTGTGGAAAAGTCTGTGGTCCTGTGGAGAGAGCTGAAGGGGTTGAGTTCCTGTGGAAAGGCCTGTGACCCTGTATAGGGGTCTGTGGCCCCGCAGAGGGGCATGTGGCGATGTAAAGAGAGCTGGAGGGAGTTGTGGCCTGCGGAAAAGGCCATGTGGAGCGGGCTGGAGGGGCCTGTGGAAGGGTCTGAAGTAAGATTTGGGCCTATGAAGTCTTTTTGCGGTAAACAACATGAAACATGATTGCCTGTGGAGAGAGCTGGAGGGACTTGTAGCACTGTGGAAAGGCCTGTGGCCGGGCTGGAGCCTGTGGTCCTGTGGAAGAGCTGAAGGTGTTGTGGCCCTGTGGAAAGGCCTCTGACCCTGTATAGCGGTCCGTTGCCCTGTGGAGAGAGCTGGAGGGGCTCGTGCCCTATGGAAATGACTATGGCCATGTAGAAAGGCCTTTTGGCCTTGAAGAGGGGGCTTGTGCCCTGCAGACGGGCCTTGTGTCTCTGTGGAGAGAGCTAAAGGGGGCTGTGGCCGTGCAGAAAGTGCATTTGGCCCTGTGGAGGGGAGCTATGGCCCGGTAAAGAGAGCTTGTTGTCCTGTGGAGAAGAGTTGGAGGGGATTGTGGCCCTGTGGAATGGCCTGTGACCCTGTATAGGGGTCTGTGGCCCCGCAGAGGGGCATGTGGAGATGTAAAGAGAGCTGGAGGGAGTTGTGGCCTGCGGAAAAGGCCATGTGGAGCTGGCTGGAGGGGCCTGTGGAAGGGTCTAAAGTAAGATTTGGGCCTATGAAGTCCTTTTGCGGTAAACAACATGCAACATGATTGCCTGTGGAGAGAGCTGGAGGGACTCGTAGCACTGTGGAAAGGCCTGTGGCCGGGTAGGAGCCTGTGGTCCTGTGGAGAGAGCTGAATGTGTTGTGGCCCTGTGGAAAGGATTTTTAAGCGCAGCAGAAACGCTGCGTAAAAATCTACAGCATGGGCATTAACATTGCGGAATGCCACTGAGTACCATGGGGTGCAGATTATCAAGTGTTTCACAAGCGTTTCCGCTGCGTAAATTACGCAACATATACGCTTGTAAATCGCTACGTGGGCACGCAGCCTGAGGCTGTGTTCACACACCACCCGGTCCGGAGGAGAAGTGATGTCACAGAGGTGGAAGAAGAATCCTGTTCCTCCTCCCCTTTGTGACATGTCTGCCAGCCCCCATTTCATTTTGTAATGTATTACTATACAGTACGAAATCAAAATTAAATAAATACAGATGTATTAAAAATAATAAAGAATTAATACTTACCCTTTCAGACGCCTTTTCGGTCTATCCGGTGCAGAGCCAAAGCCACGTCCTGAGCGACAGGACCTTCCATGATGTCACATGAAGGTCCTGTCGGTTGGTATTTGGCCTTGGTTCTGCACCGGATAGCCCTAAAAGGCATCGGAAAGGGTAAGTATTAATTCTATTGTGATGTCATAATACCCCACAACTACTAGTATAGGCAAAA
This sequence comes from Phyllobates terribilis, assembly GCF_046119375.1. NCBI lineage: Eukaryota > Metazoa > Chordata > Amphibia > Anura > Dendrobatidae > Phyllobates > Phyllobates terribilis. The sequence continues at coordinate 555,505 of NW_027363418.1, forward strand.
AAGTGACACATTTATTCCATTTTATTTATTGAAAGAAATTAGGCTTAAACCAAAAATGACATGATGGCGGATTGCCTGTAAAGATGCCTTCTTTTTAATGTATTGATCTTCATGGAATAAAGTAAAATTCATCATATGGAAACCGGTGCCAGCATTCCTTTTTTCATGTTTGGCTTCCAGGCGGTGGCCTACCGCCACTGAGCACCTGACCGGATCCACTGATTGGAAGGAGGGGGGAGCTTTCTATTTCCCAATTTTCTCATTTGGCTCCAAAAATAACATGTCAATCAAGAAAACTGGTATAAAGGAGCATGGCATAGGTGACATTTCTTTGCCAGCATTCAACCTGTGTAAAGAAAAAAAAGAATATTAAACAGTGCAGTATACTATATCAGGTTCCTTTACTCGAGCTGACCAATGGTCAATAGGTCACTCAAATGAGTCCTTTTAACTGATTAAAGAGGGGTGGAGGGGGCTGTGGCCCTGATGAAAGAGCTGAAATGGGTTGTAGCCTTGTAGAAGGAGCCTGTGGTCCTGTGGAGAGAGCTGGAGGGGGCTATTGCCTTGGGGAAATGCCTATGGCCCTGTGGAAGGGACCTGTGGCGCTTTGAAAAAGGACTTTGGCCTTGTGGAGGGGGCTGTTTCCTTGTAAAGGGAGCCTCTGTCCTTTTTGAGAGAGAGAGAGGGGGTTGTGGCCTTATGGAAAGGCTTATTGCATAGTGAAAGGGCCCTGTTGCCCTGTGGAGAGAGGTAAAGGTGGTTGTGGCCCTGTGTAAATGCCTGTACACCTGTAGAAGGAGCCTGTGGCCCTGTTGAGAGTACCAGAGGGGGTTGTGGCCCTATTTAAAGGCCAGTAGCCCTGTAGAAAGGCCCCTTGGCCTTGATGAAGGGGCTTGTGCCCTGCAGACGAGCCCCGTGACTCTGTGGAGAGAGCTGGAGGGGATTTTGGCCGTGTGGAAAGTGCATTTGGCCCTGTGGAGGGGAGCTATAGCCCTGTAAAGAGAGCTAGTTGTCCTGTGTAGAGAGTTGGAGGGGATTGTGGCCCTGTGGAAATGCTTGTGGCCCGGCAGAAGGAGCCAGTGGTCCTGTGGAGAGAGCTGAAGGGGTTGAGGCCCTGTGGAAAGGCCTGTGACCCTGTATAGGGGTCTGTGGCCCCGCAGAGGGTGCATGTGGCGATGTAAAGAGAGCGGGAGGGAGTTGTGGCCTGAGGAAAAGGCCATGTGGAGTGGGCTGGAAAGGCCTGTGGAAGGCTCTGGAGTAAGATTTGGGCCCATGAAGTCCTTTGCAGTAAACAACATGCAACATGATTGCCTGTGGAGAGAGCTGGAGGGGCTTGAGGCACTGTGGAAAGGCCTGTGGCCCAGTAGGAGCCTGTGGTCCTGTGGAGAGAGCTGAAAGTGTTGTGGCCCTGTGGAAAGGCCTGTGACCCTGTATAGGGGTCCGTTGCCCTGTGGAGAGAGCTGGAGGGGCTTGTGCCCTATGGAAATGACTATGGCCATGTAGAAAGGCCTTTTGGCCTTGAAGAGGGGGCTTGTGCCCTGCAGACGGGCCTTGTGTCTCTGTGGAGAGAGCTAAAGGGGGCTGTGGCCATGCAGAAAGTGCATTTGGCCCTGTGGAGGGGAGCTATGGCCCGGTAAAGAGAGCTTGTTGTCGTGTGGAGAAGAGTTGGAGGGGATTGTGGCCCTGGAGAAAGGCCTGTGACCCTGTATAGGGGTCCGTTGCCCTGTGGAGAGAGCTGGAGGGGCTCGTGCCCTATGGAAATGACTATGGCCATGTAGAAAGGCCTTTTGGCCTTGAAGAGGGGGCTTGTGCCCTGCAGACGGGCCTTGTGACTCTGTGGAGAGAGCTGTTGGGAGTTGTGGCTGTGTGGAAAGTGCATTTGGCCCTGTGGAGGTGAGCTATGGCCCTGTAAAGAGAGCTTCTTGTCCTGTGGAGAGAGCTGGAGGGTGTTGTGGCCCTATGGATAGGCCCTTTAGCCTTGTGGAAGGGGCTGTGGCCCTCTGGTGAGAGCTGGAAGGAGTTGTGGGCTGTGGAAAAGTCTGTGGTCCTGTGGAGAGAGCTGAAGGGGTTGAGGTCCTGTGGAAAGGCCTGTGACCCTGTATAGGGGTCTGTGGCCCCGCAGAGGGGCATGTGGCGATGTAAAGAGAGCAGGAGGGAGTTGTGGCCTGCGGAAAAGGCCATGTGGAGCGGGCTGGAGGGGCCTGTGGAAGGGTCTGAAGTAAGATTTGGGCCTATGAAGTCCTTTTGCGGTAAACAACATGAAACATGATTGCCTGTGGAGAGAGCTGGAGGGACTTGTAGCACTGTGGAAAGGCCTGTGGCCGGGCTGGAGCCTGTGGTCATGTGGAAGAGCTGAAGGTGTTGTGGCCCTGTGGAAAGGCCTGTGACCCTGTATAGCGGTCCGTTGCCCTGTGGAGAGAGCTGGAGGGGCTCGTGCCCTATGGAAATGACTATGGCCATGTAGAAAGGCCTTTTGGCCTTGAAGAGGGGGCTTGTGCCCTGCAGACGGGCCTTGTGTCTCTGTGGAGAGAGGTAAAGGGGGCTGTGGCCGTGCAGAAAGTGCATTTGGCCCTGTGGAGGGGAGCTATGGCCCTGTAAAGAGAGCTTGTTGTCCTGTGGAGAAGAGTTGGAGGGGATTGTGGCCCTCTGGAAAGGCTTGTAGCCCGGCAGAAGGAGGCAGTGGTCCTGTGGAGAGAGCTGAAGGGGTTGAGGCCCTGTGGAAAGGCATGTGACCCTGTATAGGGGTCTGTGGCCCCGCAGAGGGGCATGTGGCGATGTAAAGAGAGCTGGAGGGAGTTGTGGCCTGAGGAAAAGGCCATGTGGAGCGGGCTGGAGGGGCCTGTGGAAGGCTCTGGAGTAAGGTTTGGGCCTATGAAGTCCTCTGCAGTAAACAACATGCAACATGATTGCCTGTGGAGAGAGCTGAAGCTGTTGTGGCCCTGTGGAAAGGACTGTGACCCTGTACAGGGGTCCGTTGCCCTGTGGAGAGAGCTGGAGGTGCTCGTGCCCTATGGGAATGACTATGGCCATGTAGAAAGGCCTTTTGGCCTTAAAGAGGGGCTTGTGCTCTGCAGACGGGCCCTGTGACTCTGTGGAGAGGGCTGTTGGGAGTTGTGGCCGTGTGGAAAGTGCATTTGGCCCTGTGGAGGTGAGCTATGGCCCTGTAAAGAGAGCTTCTTGTCCTGTGGAGAGAGCTGGAGCGTGTTGTGGCCCTGTGGAAAGGTATGTGGCCCTATGGATAGGCCCTTTAGCCTTGTGGAAGGGGCTGTGGCCCTGTGGTGAGAGCTGGAAGGAGTTGTGGGCTGTGGAAAAGCCTGTGGTCCTGTGGAGAGAGCTGAAGGGGTTGAGGCCCTGTGGAAAGGCCAGTGACCCTGTATAGGGGTCTGTGGCCCCGCAGAGGGGCATGTGGCGATGTAAAGAGAGCTGGAGGGAGTTGTGGCCTGAGGAAAAGGCCATGTGGAGCCGGCTGGAGGGGCCTGTGGAAGGCTCTGGAGTAAGATTTTGGCCTATGAAGTCCTTTGCAGTAAAAAACATGCAACATGATTGCCTGTGGAGAGAGCTAGAGGGGCTTGTGGCACTGTGGAAAGTCCTGTGGCTCAGTAGGAGCCTGTGGTCCTGTGGAGAGAGCTGAAGGTGTTGTGGTCACTCAATTGAGCCCTTTTAACTGATTAAAGGGGGGCGGAGGAGGCTGTGGCCCTGATGAAAGAGCTCAAAGGGGTTGTAGTCTTGTAGAAGGAGCCTGTGGTCCTGTGGAGAGAGCTGGAGGGGGTTATTGCCTTGGGGAAATGCCTATGGCCCTGCGAAAGGGACCTGTGGCCCTTTGAAAAAGGCCTTTGGCCTTGTGGAGGGGGCTGTTGCCTTGTAAAGGGAGCCTCTGTCCTTTTTGAGAGAGACAGAGGGGGTTGTGGCCTTATGGAAAGGCCTATGACACAGTGAAAGGGCCCTGTCGCCTTGTGGAGAGAGGTGAAGGCGGATGTGGCCCTGTGTATATGCCTGTAAACCTGTAGAAGGAGCCTGCGGTTCTGTGGAGAGAGCTTGAGGGGGGTTATGGCCCTATGGAAATGACTATGGCCCTGTGGAATGGACCTATGGCCCTTTGCAAAGGGCCTTTGGCCTTGTGGAGGGGGCCCTTGCCCTGTAGAAGGAGCCTGTGGCCCTCTTGAGAGAGCCAGAGGAGGTTGTGGCACTATTTAAAGGCCAGTGGCCCTGTAGAAAGGCCCCTTGGCCTTGATGAAGGGGCTTGTGCCCTGCAGACGGGCCCCATGACTCTGTGTAGAGAGCTGGAGGGGGTTGTGGCCATGTGGAAAGTGCATTTGGCCCTGTGGAGGGGAGCTATGGCCCTGTAAAGAGAGCCTGTTGTCCTGTGGAATTGGAGGGGATTGTGGCCCTGTGGAAAGGCTTGTGGCCCAGCAGAAGGAGCCAGTGGTCCTGTGGAGAGAGCTGAAGGGGTTGAGGCCCTGTGGAGAGGCCTGTGACCCTGTATAGGGGTCTGTTGCCCCGCAGAGGGGCATGTGGCGATGTAAAGAGAGCTGGATGGAGTTGTGGCCTGTGGAAAAGGCCATGTAGAGCGTGCTGGAGGGGCCTGTGGAAGGCTCTGGAGTAAGATGAAGGCCTATGAAGTCCTTTGCAGTAAACATCTAAATTTTCAAGCTTCGTGTCCGATTTGCAACAGGGTTGACTCCAATGTTGCCGAACTGCAACAAAAATTGACTCTTGTTGCAAAAGTGCAACATGATTGCCTGTGGAGAGAGCTGGATGGTGCTTGTGGCACTGTGGAAAGACCTGTGGCCCGGTAGTAGCCTGTGGTCCTGTGGAGAGAGCTGAAGGTGTTGTGGCCCTGTGAAAAGGCCTGTGACCCTGTATAGGGGTCCGTTGCCCTGTGGAGAGAGCTGGAGGGGCTTGTGCCCTATGGAAATGACTATGGCCATGTAGAAAGGCCCTTTGGCCTTGAAGAGGGGGCTTGTGTCCTGCAGACGGGCCCTGTGTCTCTGTGGAGAGAGCTAAAGGGGGCTGTGGCCGTGCAGAAAGTGCATTTGGCCCTGTGGATGGGAGTTATGGCTCTGTAAAGAGAGCTTGTTGTCCTGTGGAGAAGAGTTGGAGGGGATTGTGGCCCTGTGGAAATGCTTGTGGCCCGGCAGAAGGAGCCAGTGGTCCTGTGGAGAGAGCTGAAGGGGTTGAGGCCCTGTGGAAAGGCCTGTGACCCTGTATAGGGGTCTGTGGCCCCGCAGAGGGTGCATGTGGCGATGTAAAGAGAGCTGGAGGGAGTTGTGGCCTGAGGAAAAGGCCATGTGGAGTGGGCTGGAAAGGCCTGTGGAAGGCTCTGGAGTAAGATTTGAGCCTATGAAGTCCTTTGCAGTAAACAACATGCAACATGATTGCCTGTGGAGAGAGCTGGAGGGGCTTGTGGCACCGTGGAAAGGCCTGTGGCCCAGTAGGAGCCTGTGGTCCTGTGGAGAGAGCTGAAAGTGTTGTGGCCCTGTGGAAAGGCCTGTGACCCTGTATAGGGGTCCGTTGCCCTGTGGAGAGAGCTGGAGGGGCTTGTGCCCTATGGAAATGACTATGGCCATGTAGAAAGGCCTTTTGGCCTTGAAGAGGGGGCTTGTGCCCTGCAGACGGGCCTTGTGTCTCTGTGGAGAGAGCTAAAGGGGGCTGTGGCCATGCAGAAAGTGCATTTGGCCCTGTGGAGGGGAGCTATGGCCCGGTAAAGAGAGCTTGTTGTCGTGTGGAGAAGAGTTGGAGGGGATTGTGGCCCTGGGGAAAGGCCTGTGACCCTGTATAGGGGTCCGTTGCCCTGTGGAGAGAGCTGGAGGGGCTTGTGCCCTATGGAAATGACTATGGCCATGTAGAAAGGCCTTGTGGCACCGTGGAAAGGCCTGTGGCCCAGTAGGAGCCTGTGGTCCTGTGGAGAGAGCTGAAAGTGTTGTGGCCCTGTGGAAAGGCCTGTGACCCTGTATAGGGGTCCGTTGCCCTGTGGAGAGAGCTGGAGGGGCTTGTGCCCTATGGAAATGACTATGGCCATGTAGAAAGGCCTTTTGGCCTTGAAGAGGGGGCTTGTGCCCTGCAGACGGGCCTTGTGACTCTGTGGAGAGAGCTGTTGGGAGTTGTGGCCGTGTGGAAAGTGCATTTGGCCCTGTGGAGGTGAGCTATGGCCCTGTAAAGAGAGCTTCTTTTCCTGTGGAGAGAGCTGGAGGGTGTTGTGGCCCTGTGGAAATGTCTGTGGCCCTATGGATAGGCCCTTTAGCCTTGTGGAAGGGGCTGTGGCCCTCTGGTGAGAGCTGGAAGGAGTTGTGGGCTGTGGAAAAGTCTGTGGTCCTGTGGAGAGAGCTGAAGGGATTGAGTTCCTGTGGAAAGGCCTGTGACCCTGTATAGGGGTCTGTGGCCCCGCAGAGGGGCATGTGGCGATGTAAAGAGAGCTGGAGGGAGTTGTGGCCTGCGGAAAAGGCCATGTGGAGCGGGCTGGAGGGGCCTGTGGAAGGGTCTGAAGTAAGATTTGGGCCTATGAAGTCCTTTTGCGGTAAACAACATGAAACATGATTGCCTGTGGAGAGAGCTGGAGGGACTTGTAGCACTGTGGAAAGGCCTGTGGCCGGGCTGGAGCCTGTGGTCCTGTGGAAGAGCTGAAGGTGTTGTGGCCCTGTGGAAAGGCCTGTGACCCTGTATAGACCCTGTGGAGAGAGCTGGAGGGGCTCGTGCCCTATGGAAATGACTATGGCCATGTAGAAAGGCCTTTTGGCCTTGAAGAGGGGGCTTGTGCCCTGCAGACGGGCCTTGTGTCTCTGTGGAGAGAGCTAAAGGGGGCTGTGGCCATGCAGAAAGTGCATTTGGCCCTGTGGAGGGGAGCCATGGCCCTGTAAAGAGAGCTTGTTGTCCTGTGGAGAAGAGTTGGAGGGGATTGTGGCCCTGTGGAAAGGCTTGTAGCCCGGCAGAAGGAGGCAGTGGTCCTGTGGAGAGAGCTGAAGGGGTTGAGGCCCTGTGGAAAGGCATGTGACCCTGTATAGGGGTCTGTGGCCCCGCAGAGGGGCATGTGGCGATGTAAAGAGAGCTGTAGGGAGTTGTGGCCTGAGGAAAAGGCCATGTGGAGCGGGCTGGAGGGGCCTGTGGAAGGCTCTGGAGTAAGGTTTGGGCCTATGAAGTCCTCTGCAGTAAACAACATGCAACATGATTGCCTGTGGAGAGAGCTGAAGCTGTTGTGGCCCTGTGGAAAGGACTGTGACCCTGTACAGGGGTCCCTTGCCCTGTGGAGAGAGCTGGAGGTGCTCGTGCCCTATGGGAATGACTATGGCCATGTAGAAAGGCCTTTTGGCCTTGAAGAGGGGCTTGTGCCCTGCAGACGGGCCCTGTGACTCTGTGGAGAGGGCTGTTGGGAGTTGTGGCCGTGTGGAAAGTGCATTTGGCCCTGTGGAGGTGAGCTATGGCCCTGTAAAGAGAGCTTCTTGTCCTGTGGAGAGAGCTGGAGGGTGTTGTGGCCCTATGGATAGGCCCTTTAGCCTTGTGGAAGGGGCTGTGGCCCTCTGGTGAGAGCTGGAAGGAGTTGTGGGCTGTGGAAAAGTCTGTGGTCCTGTGGAGAGAGCTGAAGGGGTTGAGGTCCTGTGGAAAGGCCTGTGACCCTGTATAGGGGTCTGTGGCCCCGCAGAGGGGCATGTGGCGATGTAAAGAGAGCTGGAGGGAGTTGTGGCCTGCGGAAAAGGCCACGTGGAGCGGGCTGGAGGGGCCTGTGGAAGGGTCTGAAGTAAGATTTGGGCCTATGAAGTCCTTTTGCGGTAAACAACATGAAACATGATTGCCTGTGGAGAGAGCTGGAGGGACTTGTAGCACTGTGGAAAGGCCTGTGGCCGGGCTGGAGCCTGTGGTCATGTGGAAGAGCTGAAGGTGTTGTGGCCCTGTGGAAAGGCCTGTGACCCTGTATAGCGGTCCGTTGCCCTGTGGAGAGAGCTGGAGGGGCTCGTGCCCTATGGAAATGACTATGGCCATGTAGAAAGGCCTTTTGGCCTTGAATAGGGGGCTTGTGCCCTGCAGACGGGCCTTGTGTCTCTGTGGAGAGAGCTAAAGGGGGCTGTGGCCGTGCAGAAAGTGCATTTGGCCCTGTGGAGGGGAGCTATGGCCCTGTAAAGAGAGCTTGTTGTCCTGTGGAGAAGAGTTGGAGGGGATTGTGGCCCTGTGGAAAGGCTTGTAGCCCGGCAGAAGGAGGCAGTGGTCCTGTGGAGAGAGCTGAAGGGGTTGAGGCCCTGTGGAAAGGCATGTGACCCTGTATAGGGGTCTGTGGCCCCGCAGAGGGGCATGTGGCGATGTAAAGAGAGCTGGAGGGAGTTGTGGCCTGAGGAAAAGGCCATGTGGAGCGGGCTGGAGGGGCCTGTGGAAGGCTCTGGAGTAAGGTTTGGGCCTATGAAGTCCTCTGCAGTAAACAACATGCAACATGATTGCCTGTGGAGAGAGCTGAAGCTGTTGTGGCCCTGGGGAAAGGCCTGTGACCCTGTACAGGGGTCCGTTGCCCTGTGGAGAGAGCTGGAGGTGCTCGTGCCCTATGGGAATGACTATGGCCATGTAGAAAGGCCTTTTGGCCTTGAAGAGGGGCTTGTGCCCTGCAGACGGGCCCTGTGACTCTGTGGAGAGGGCTGTTGGGAGTTGTGGCCGTGTGGAAAGTGCATTTGGCCCTGTGGAGGTGAGCTATGGCCCTGTAAAGAGAGCTTCTTGTCCTGTGGAGAGAGCTGGAGCGTGTTGTGGCCCTGTGGAAAGGTCTGTGGCCCTATGGATAGGCCCTTTAGCCTTGTGGAAGGGGCTGTGGCCCTGTGGTGAGAGCTGGAAGGAGTTGTGGGCTGTGGAAAAGCCTGTGGTCCTGTGGAGAGAGCTGAAGGGGTTGAGGCCCTGTGGAAAGGCCAGTGACCCTGTATAGGGGTCTGTGGCCCCGCAGAGGGGCATGTGGCGATGTAAAGAGAGCTGGAGGGAGTTGTGGCCTGAGGAAAAGGCCATGTGGAGCCGGCTGGAGGGGCCTGTGGAAGGCTCTGGAGTAAGATTTTGGCCTATGAAGTCCTTTGCAGTAAAAAACATGCAACATGATTGCCTGTGGAGAGAGCTAGAGGGGCTTGTGGCACTGTGGAAAGTCCTGTGGCTCAGTAGGAACCTGTGGTCCTGTGGAGAGAGCTGAAGGTGTTGTGGTCACTCAATTGAGCCCTTTTAACTGATTAAAGGGGGGCGGAGGAGGCTGTGGCCCTGATGAAAGAGCTCAAAGGGGTTGTAGTCTTGTAGAAGGAGCCTGTGGTCCTGTGGAGAGAGCTGGAGGGGGTTATTGCCTTGGGGAAATGCCTATGGCCCTGCGAAAGGGACCTGTGGCCCTTTGAAAAAGGCCTTTGGCCTTGTGGAGGGGGCTGTTGCCTTGTAAAGGGAGCCTCTGTCCTTTTTGAGAGAGACAGAGGGGGTTGTGGCCTTATGGAAAGGCCTATGACACAGTGAAAGGGCCCTGTCGCCTTGTGGAGAGAGGTGAAGGCGGATGTGGCCCTGTGTATATGCCTGTAAACCTGTAGAAGGAGCCTGCGGTTCTGTGGAGAGAGCTTGAGGGGGGTTATGGCCCTATGGAAATGACTATGGCCCTGTGGAATGGACCTATGGCCCTTTGCAAAGGGCCTTTGGCCTTGTGGAGGGGGCCCTTGCCCTGTAGAAGGAGCCTGTGGCCCTCTTGAGAGAGCCAGAGGAGGTTGTGGCACTATTTAAAGGCCAGTGGCCCTGTAGAAAGGCCCCTTGGCCTTGATGAAGGGGCTTGTGCCCTGCAGACGGGCCCCATGACTCTGTGTAGAGAGCTGGAGGGGGTTGTGGCCATGTGGAAAGTGCATTTGGCCCTGTGGAGGGGAGCTATGGCCCTGTAAAGAGAGCCTGTTGTCCTGTGGAATTGGAGGGGATTGTGGCCCTGTGGAAAGGCTTGTGGCCCGGCAGAAGGAGCCAGTGGTCCTGTGGAGAGAGCTGAAGGGGTTGAGGCCCTGTGGAGAGGCCTGTGACCCTGTATAGGGGTCTGTTGCCCCGCAGAGGGGCATGTGGCGATGTAAAGAGAGCTGGATGGAGTTGTGGCCTGTGGAAAAGGCCATGTAGAGCGTGCTGGAGGGGCCTGTGGAAGGCTCTGGAGTAAGATGAAGGCCTATGAAGTCCTTTGCAGTAAACATCTAAATTTTCAAGCTTCGTGTCCGATTTGCAACAGGGTTGACTCCAATGTTGCCGAACTGCAACAAAAATTGACTCTTGTTGCAAAAGTGCAACATGATTGCCTGTGGAGAGAGCTGGATGGTGCTTGTGGCACTGTGGAAAGACCTGTGGCCCGGTAGTAGCCTGTGGTCCTGTGGAGAGAGCTGAAGGTGTTGTGGCCCTGTGGAAAGGCCTGTGACCCTGTATAGGGGTCCGTTGCCCTGTGGAGAGAGCTGGAGGGGCTTGTGCCCTATGGAAATGACTATGGCCATGTAGAAAGGCCCTTTGGCCTTGAAGAGGGGGCTTGTGTCCTGCAGACGGGCCCTGTGTCTCTGTGGAGAGAGCTAAAGGGGGCTGTGGCCGTGCAGAAAGTGCATTTGGCCCTGTGGAGGGGAGCTATGGCCCTGTAAAGAGAGCTTGTTGTCCTGTGGAGAAGAGTTGGAGGGGATTGTGGCCCTGTGGAAGGCTTGTAGCCCGGCAGAAGGAGGCAGTGGTCCTGTGGAGAGAGCTGAAGGGGTTGAGGCCCTGTGGAAAGGCATGTGACCCTGTATAGGGGTCTGTGGCCCCGCAGAGGGGCATGTGGCGATGTAAAGAGAGCTGGAGGGAGTTGTGGCCTGAGGAAAAGGCCATGTGGAGTGGGCTGGAGGGGCCTGTGGAAGGCTCTGGAGTAAGGTTTGGGCCTATGAAGTCCTCTGCAGTAAACAACATGCAACATGATTGCCTGTGGAGAGAGCTGAAGCTGTTGTGGCCCTGTGGAAAGGACTGTGACCCTGTACAGGGGTCCGTTGCCCTGTGGAGAGAGCTGGAGGTGCTCGTGCCCTATGGGAATGACTATGGCCATGTAGAAAGGCCTTTTGGCCTTGAAGAGGGGCTTGTGCCCTACAGACGGGCCCTGTGACTCTGTGGAGAGGGCTGTTGGGAGTTGTGGCCGTGTGGAAAGTGCATTTTGCCCTGTGGAGGTGAGCTATGGCCCTGTAAAGAGAGCTTCCTGTCCTGTGGAGAGAGCTGGAGCGTGTTGTGGCCCTGTGGAAAGGTCTGAGGCCCTATGGATAGGCCCTTTAGCCTTGTGGAAGGGGCTGTGGCCCTGTGGTGAGAGCTGGAAGGAGTTGTGGGCTGTGGAAAAGCCTGTGGTCCTGTGGAGAGAGCTGAAGGGGTTGAGGCCCTGTGGAAAGGCCAGTGACCCTGTATAGGGGTCTGTGGCCCCGCAGAGGGGCATGTGGCGATGTAAAGAGAGCTGGAGGGAGTTGTGGCCTGAGGAAAAGGCCATGTGGAGCCGGCTGGAGGGGCCTGTGGAAGGCTCTGGAGTAAGATTTGGGCCTATGAAGTCCTTTGCAGTAAAAAACATGCAACATGATTGCCTGTGGAGAGAGCTAGAGGGGCTTGTGGCACTGTGGAAAGTCCTGTGGCTCAGTAGGAGCCTGTGGTCCTGTGGAGAGAGCTGAAGGTGTTGTGGTCACTCAATTGAGCCCTTTTAACTGATTAAAGGGGGGCGGAGGAGGCTGTGGCCCTGATGAAAGAGCTCAAAGGGGTTGTAGTCTTGTAGAAGGAGCCTGTGGTCCTGTGGAGAGAGCTGGAGGGGGTTATTGCCTTGGGGAAATGCCTATGGCCCTGCGAAAGGGACCTGTGGCCCTTTGAAAAAGGCCTTTGGCCTTGTGGAGGGGGCTGTTGCCTTGTAAAGGGAGCCTCTGTCCTTTTTGAGAGAGACAGAGGGGGTTGTGGCCTTATGGAAAGGCCTATGACACAGTGAAAGGGCCCTGTCGCCTTGTGGAGAGAGGTGAAGGCGGATGTGGCCCTGTGTATATGCCTGTAAACCTGTAGAAGGAGCCTGCGGTTCTGTGGAGAGAGCTTGAGGGGGGTTATGGCCCTATGGAAATGACTATGGCCCTGTGGAATGGACCTATGGCCCTTTGCAAAGGGCCTTTGGCCTTGTGGAGGGGGCCCTTGCCCTGTAGAAGGAGCCTGTGGCCCTCTTGAGAGAGCCAGAGGAGGTTGTGGCACTATTTAAAGGCCAGTGGCCCTGTAGAAAGGCCCCTTGGCCTTGATGAAGGGGCTTGTGCCCTGCAGACAGGCCCCATGACTCTGTGTAGAGAGCTGGAGGGGGTTGTGGCAATGTGGAAAGTGCATTTGGCCCTGTGGAGGGGAGCTATGGCCCTGTAAAGAGAGCCTGTTGTCCTGTGGAATTGGAGGGGATTGTGGCCCTGTGGAAAGGCTTGTGGCCCGGCAGAAGGAGCCAGTGGTCCTGTGGAGAGAGCTGAAGGGGTTGAGGCCCTGTGGAGAGGCCTGTGACCCTGTATAGGGGTCTGTTGCCCCGCAGAGGGGCATGTGGCGATGTAAAGAGAGCTGGATGGAGTTGTGGCCTGTGGAAAAGGCCATGTGGAGCGTGCTGGAGGGGCCTGTGGAAGGCTCTGGAGTAAGATGGGGGCCTATGAAGTCCTTTGCAGTAAACATCTAAATTTTCAAGCTTCGTGTCCGATTTGCAACAGGGTTGACTCCAATGTTGCCGAACTGCAACAAAAATTGACTCTTGTTGCAAAAGTGCAACATGATTGCCTGTGGAGAGAGCTGGATGGTGCTTGTGGCACTGTGGAAAGACCTGTGGCCCGGTAGTAGCCTGTGGTCCTGTGGAGAGAGCTGAAGGTGTTGTGGCCCTGTGGAAAGGCCTGTGACCCTGTATAGGGGTCAGTTGCCCTGTGGAGAGAGCTGGAGGGGCTTGTGCCCTATGGAAATGACTATGGCCATGTAGAAAGGCCCTTTGGCCTTGAAGAGGGGGCTTGTGTCCTGCAGATGGGCCCTGTGTCTCTGTGGAGAGAGCTAAAGGGGGCTGTGGCCGTGCAGAAAGTGCATTTGGCCCTGTGGAGGGGAGCTATGGCCCTGTAAAGAGAGCTTGTTGTCCTGTGGAGAAGAGTTCGAGGGGATTGTGGCCCTGTGGAAATGCTTGTGGCCCGGCAGAAGGAGCCAGTGGTCCTGTGGAGAGAGCTGAAGGGGTTGAGGCCCTGTGGAAAGGCCTGTGACCCTGTATAGGGGTCTGTGGCCCCGCAGAGGGGCATGTGGCGATGTAAAGAGAGCTGGAGGGAGTTGTGGCCTGCGGAAAAGGCCATGTGGAGCGGGCTGGAGGGGCCTGTGGAAGGGTCTGAAGAAAGATTTGGGCCTATGAAGTCCTTTTTTCGGTAAACAACATGCAACATGATTGCCTGTGGAGAGAGCTAGAGGGACTTGTAGCACTGTGTAAAAGCCTGTGGCCGGGTAGGAGCCTGTGGTCCTGTGGAGAGAGCTGAAGGTGTTGTGGCCCTGTGGAAAGGCCTGTGACCCTGTATAGCGGTCCCTTGCCCTGTGGAGAGAGCTGGAGGGGCTCGTGCCCTATGGAAATGACTATGGCCATGCAGAAAGGCCTTTTGGCTTTGAAGAGGGGGCTTGTGCCCTGCAGACGGGCCCTGTGACTCTGTGGAGAGGGCTGTTGGGAGTTGTGGCCGTGTGGAAAGTGCATTTGGCCCTGTGGAGGTGAGCTATGGCCCTGTAAAGAGAGATTCTTGTCCTGTGGAGAGAGCTGGAGGGTGTTGTGGCCATGTGGAAAGGTCTGTGGCCCTATGGATAGGCCCTTTGGCCTTGTGGAAGGGGCTGTGGCCCTGTGGTGAGAGGTGGAAGGAGTTGTGGGCTGTGGAAAAGCCTGTGGTCCTGTGGAGACAGCTGAAGGGGTTGAGGCCCTGTGGAAAGGCCTGTGACCCTGTATAGGGGTCTGTGGCCCCGCAGAGGGGCATGTAGCGATGTAAAGAGAGCTGGAGGGAGTTGTGGCCTGAGGAAAAGGCCATGTGGAGCGGGCTGGAAAGGCCTGTGGAAGGCTCTGGAGTAAGATTTGGGCCTATGAAGTCCTTTGCAGTAAACAATATGCAACATGATTGCCTGTGGAGAGAGCTGGAGGGGCTTGTGGCACTGTAGAAAGGTCTGTGGCCCAGTAGGAGCCTGTGGTCCTGTGGAGAGAGCTGAAGGTGTTGTGGCCCTGTGGAAAGGCCTGTGACCCTGTATAGGGGTCCGTTGCCCTGTGGAGAGAGCTGGAGGGGCTTGTGCCCTATGGAAATGACTATGGCCATGTAGAAAGGCCTTTTGGCCTTGAAGAGGGGGCTTGTGCCCTGCAGACGGGCCTTGTGTCTCTGTGGAGAGAGCTAAAGGGGGCTGTGTCCATGCAGAAAGTGCATGTGGAGGGGAGCTATGGCCCGGTAACGAGAGCTTGTTGTCCTGCGGAGAAGAGTTGGAGGGGATTGTGGCCCTGTGGAAAGGCTTGTAGCCCGGCAGAAGGAGGCAGCGGTCCTGTGGAGAGAGCTGAAGGGGTTGAGGCCCTGTGGAAAGGCATGTGACGCTGTATAGGGGTCTGTGGCCCCACAGAGGGGCATGTGGCGATGTAAAGAGAGCTGGAGGGAGTTGTGGCCTGAGGAAAAGGCCATGTGGAGTGGGCTGGAGGGGCCTGTGGAAGGCTCTGGAGTAAGATTTGGGCCTATGAAGTCCTCTGCAGTAAACAACATGCAACATGATTGCCTGTGGAGAGAGCTGAAGGTTTTGTGGCCCTGTGGAAAGGCCTGTGACCCTGTACAGGGGTCCGTTGCCCTGTGGAGAGAGCTGGAGGTGCTTGTGCCCTATGGGAATGACTATGGCCATGTAGAAAGGCCTTTTGGCTTTGAAGAGGGGGCTTGTGCCCTGCAGACGGGCCCTGTGACACTGTGGAGAGGGCTGTTGGGAGTTGTGGCCGTGTGGAAAGTGCATTTGGCCCTGTGGAGGTGAGCTATGGCCCTGTAAAGAGAGCTTGTTGTCCTGTGGAGAGAGCTGGAGGGTGTTGTGGCCCTGTGGAAAGGTCTGTGGCCCTATGAATAGGCCCTTTAGCCTTGTGGAAGGGGCTGTGGCCCTGTGGTGAGAGGTGGAAGGAGTTGTGGGCTGTGGAAAAGCCTGTGGTCCTGTGGAGACAGCTGAAGGGGTTGAGGCCCTGTGGAAAGGCCTGTGACCCTGTATAGGGGTCTGTGGCCCCGCAGAGGGGCATGTGGCGATGTAAAGAGAGCTGGAGGGAGTTGTGGCCTGAGGAAAAGGCCATGTGGAGCGGGCTGGAGAGGCCTGTGGAAGGCTCTGGAGTAAGATTTGGGCCTATGAAGTCCTTTGCAGTAAACAACATGCAACATGATTGCCTGTGGAGAGAACTGGAGGGGCTTGTGGCACTGTGGAAAGGCCTGTGGCCCAGTAGGAGCCTGTGGTCCTGTGGAGAGAGCTGAAGGTGTTGTGGCCCTGTGGAAAGGCCTGTGACCCTGTACAGAGGTCCGTTGCCCTGTGGAGAGAGCTGGAGGGGCTTGTGCCCTATGGAAATGACTATGGCCCTGTAGAAAGGCCTTTTGGCCTTGAAGAGGGGGCTTGTGCCCTGCAGACGGGCCTTGTGTCTCTGTGGAGAGAGCTAAAGGGGGCTGTGGCCATGCAGAAAGTGCATTTGGCCCTGTGGAGGGGAGCTATGGCCCGGTAAAGAGAGCTTGTTGTCCTGTGGAGAAGAGTTGGAGGGGATTGTGGCCCTGTGGAAAGACCTGTGACCCTGTATAGGGGTCCGTTGCCCTGTGGAGAGAGCTGGAGTGGCTCGTGCACTATGGAAATGACTATGGCCATGTAGAAAGGCCTTTTGGCCTTGAAGAGGGGGCTTGTGCCCTGCAGACGGGCCCTGTGACTCTGTGGAGAGAGCTGTTGGGAGTTGTGGCCGTGTGGAAAGTGCTTTTGGCCCTGTGGAGGTGAGCTATGGCCCTGTAAAGAGAGCTTCTTGTCCTGTGGAGAGAGCTGGAGGGTGTTGTGGCCCTGTGGAAAGGTCTGTGGCCCTATGGATACGCCCTTTAGCCCTGTGGAAGGGGCTGTGGCCCTGTGGTGAGAGCTGGAAGGAGTTGTGGGCTGTGGAAAAGCCTGTGGTCCTGTGGAGACAGCTGAAGGGGTTGAGGCCCTGTGGAAAGGCCTGTGACCCTGTATAGGTGTCTGTGGCCCCGCTGAGGAGCATGTGGCGATGTAAAGAGAGCTGGAGGGAGTTGTGTCCTGACGAAAAGGCCATGTGGAGCGGGCTGGAGGGGCCTTTCGAAGGCTCTGGAGTAAGATTTGGGCCTATGAAGTCCTTTGCAGTAAACAACATGCAACATGATTACCTGTGGAGAGAGCTGGAGGGGCTTGTGGCACTGTGGAAAGGTCTGTGGCCCAGTAGGAGCCTGTGGTCATGTGGAGAGAGCTGAAGGTGTTGTGGCCCTGTGGAAAGGCCTGTGACCCTGTATAGGGGTCCGTTGCCCTGTGGAGAGAGCTGGAGGGGCTCGTGCCCTATGGAAATGACTATGGCCATGTAGAAACGCCTTTTGGCCTTGAAGAGGGGGCTTGTGCTCTGCAGACGGGCCTTGTGTCTCTGTGGAGAGAGGTAAATGGGGCTGTGTCCATGCAGAAAGTGCATTTGGCCCTGTGGAGGGGAGCTATGGCCCTGTAATGAGAGCTTGTTGTCCTGTGGAGAAGAGTTGGAGGGGATTGTGGCCCTGTGGAAATGCTTGTGGCCCGGCAGAAGGAGCCTATGGTACTGTGGAGAGAGTTGAAGGGGTTGTTTGCCCGCAGAGGGGCATGTAGTGATGTAAAGAGAGCTGGAGGGAGTTTTGCTCTGCTAATAAAGGCCATGTGGAGTGGGCTGGAGGGGCCTGTGGAAGGCTCTGGAGTAAGATTGGGGCCTATGAAGTCTTTTGCAGTAAACAACATGCAACATGATTGCCTGTGGAAAGAGCTGGAGGGGCTTGTGGCACTGTGTAAAGGCCTGTGGCCCGGTAGGAGCCTGTGGAGAGAGCTGAAGGGGCTTGTGGCCCTGTGGAAAGGCCTGTGACCCTGTATAGTGGTCTGTTGCCCTGTGGAGAGAGCTGGAGGGGCTTGTGGCCCTGAGGAAAGGGCCTATGGCCCTGTGGAGAGAGCTGAAGGTGGGTGCGGCCCTGTGGAAAGGCCTGTGACCCTGAAGAGGGATCTGTGGCCCTTCAAATGGGCCTGTTGCCCTGTGGAGAGAGCTGGAGTGGGTTATGGCCCTGTGGAAATGCCTATGGCACTGCGGAAAGGGACCTCTGGCCCTTTGCAAAGGGTCATTGGCCTTGTGGAGTGGGCTATTGCCCTGTTGACGGGCCTGTGGCCCTGTGTGATTGTTGATAGCCTGACAAATCATCCAATAAAAACTTGCATATTTTTCAAGGATCCTGTAGCTTAAAGATGTTTCCTGACAATTCACTTTAATGTTCAGGAAGCATCCTACAGGAACAAGATTCTTAAAAAATACACAAGTGTTAAACACTGTGTAGCTTTGTGGTTACTCACCAATTAATCTTCTCTGCTGCAACTTGAGTAGTGCTTCTTACCTTTGACCTACAGGAAGAGGTGTGCATGAGAGAGAGTCATTGAGAGGCACATAGAGGCAAAGAGGGGAGCAAAGGGGCAAAGGTAGGCACATAGAGGGATGCAAAAGGTAAATAGAAGCACAGGGAGGGACAGAGAGGCACAGAGACCGATGGAGAGCCACAGATGGGCAAAGACAGAGATTGAGAGGCTCGTGAAGGCACAGAGACAAAAAAAGGCACTTTGGATGGAAAGAAAGCACCAGAGAGAGAGCATGCGAGAGAGTGGTGCAATGGGGAGAGATCAAAAGTGAGCGCCAGTGATGCACTGGAGACTGAGAGAGCACAAAAGAGAGCACTGCACTATAAAGACAGAGGAGTGCCAGAGAGCGGTGCAGTAGGGAGAAAGAGAACACATCAGAGAGTGGTGCACTGGAAAGAGAGTGAAAGAGCACCAGAGAGCATTGCACTGGAGAGAGAGAAAGAGAGAGAGACAGAAAGCAGTGTGCCAGTGTAAAAGGGCACCAGAGAGTGATGCACTGACTGGACAAATGGTCATTTTTATAGGCAGTTCTACATGTCGTGTTGCTGGACAGCTGGGGGTCATGCTTACCGTTGTTAGGGATGGTAATATATTCTGCTTCCCTAGGCCTGATTTCCAGGGACTGCACTGCTCTGACTGGCAGGAGCACTTTTATGGCTACCTGACCTTTAAATTATTATGGATTCTAGTAATACTGACAAAGCATTAGACTAAACGGCTCAGAAACCTGACGGTAGTAAATGATTGTGCCATTTGAACAGTTGTCAGAATTGTTTCATCATAGCCATAGGACTTCCACCTTATATTTATCTTTAAAATAGTTATTAAAAGGACTCTGTCACCAGGTTTTTGACATCCCATCGGACAGCAGCATAATGTAGAGATAGAAATCCTGATCCAGCAATGTTTCACTTACTGAGCTCCTTGCTGTCATTTTGATAAAATTACTGTTTTCTCTGTTGCAGATTTGGCAGCTCCCAAGTATGACTGGACTACTGGAGTAGTGCTCTAATGATAATCTCCAGATGATTTAACAGTGTTTTAATGCAAACTACACTGAGCAGCCTAGTAAGTGATATATCACTGGAATAAAGATGTCTGTGTCCACATTATGGTGCGCTCAGATGAGATGGCTAAAACCTGGTGACAGAATCCCTTTAACACTAATACAAACAGTACAAATGTTTATAATAAAGAAAATCTTCTCCCATTGCTTCGAGGGCCCCGTTCACCTGGAATTGTAGAACAACCTAGAATAGAAAAGAAACAAATAAAACATGAATTCAGAAACTTTAACAAGACCAGAACTTTAGTCTCCGAAACGCCTCATTCTTTCTTGGGAGCTGATCACTGCCGTCTTCTTAATCTCTTTAAAGGAAAGAAGGGGAATACATATGTTAAAACCGAAATGTTTATTGTTCAAGGACAATGTGAATGAGTATATTGACCAATTACCCTGGGTGTTTCCTTTTCCTCAACTGCATCCCTGTCTTCATGGACCTTGTTGTGACCCTAGGTTCGATTGGTGCTCTCCGCCTGATATAAATAATAACATTACATTTTCTGGGCACTTAGAGTGGTATAAGGATATCTTCTATCAATCCTAAAAGTTTAGGCATCGAGGTTTGTTCTGCGATGGAGATATCATCAATAAACGCCTGTAATATACCCTTCCGCATACTGTCTACAAGTGGCCGCTACTGAGAGCACTTTGCCTGGGTATAGGTGCTGAGGATGCTCAGAAGAACAAGTCATTGTCCATAACATCACAAGCTATGTACAGTTTGCCAACTCCTACTAGCTTGCTTGATTTAATAATATACCCACCTTTGAGTCTTAGTATTTAAATTTGACACACCGAGGTCCTCTGTTTCACCCTGGGCACTGTAGTCTTCAGCTTGCTGGACCATTTGCTCCTCTTCTCCATTGCTCTCTTCTGCTTCTCTTTAGGGGAGATAGAAAACAGAATATTACATTTTATCAACAATTTGGTGAAATAGATCATAACTGCTTTGCAATAAATTACCTTGAGCTGCTGGGTTGAGGTTGATTTTCCGATGATTTCCCTGCTGCCAAGACCAGTGTGTATGCTTGGCAGAGGTCTCCTAACGTTTTTTCTCTGTAATTCCTCTCTGCTGTCATGTTGGAATGACTGAGATATTTGGAGAAAAGATACCTCTGTGTCTCTGTTAAATGTGACACGGTCCATGTTTCACAAGTTTTTCTTGCCACCTGACTAGAGATGGATTTAAGTTTGTACCTAGATAGCAATAGAGTAGATCATAAATACATGGCACAACATCTAATATGTAGGATTTTTAACTTTTAAGACTTACTTCTTCTGGTAGCGATGAAGGTAGGTGGATACATTATATATCTGTCTTCCTGTAGTCGATAAGAAGAATTTATCTGGACTGTCTTTTTTGGCCAGCACCCGTCTCACTTTTTTAAAGTAGATGTTAAACCACTGTAAATAAACAAAACAAAAAACAGTAAACCACTTAATAAAAATTGAGTTGGGCCCTTCAATATTAAGATAAGAAAATTTGAAATAGACTAAATTAATTACTGGAGTCAATGACCGCACCAACGTGAGGGAGGGATGTGCCTAACCAGGAGAGCGAAACCTACAGACTAAAAGGGCAGTATCTCTCCTCCGCCTCAGTTGGATTTCAGAGCATGATAGGAACCACACAATCTAAATATATAGAAAAGTCACCTCACACCAAACATATGTCAGACTATAAACTGCCCACCATTCATTTAAAGTGCAGAACATCTGTGATAAGGGAGAGCATATCTGTTCCTACTGATAATGCATTCTGGATGCTGCTGCAACAAGCATTATTGTTAAGAAAATGCACTATTCTGGACACCGATACTATGGTTTAGCATCCTGGATACTGCAGGGAAATAAGGGAAAGACTCCCAACACACCTGCATGAGGATGTAGCACCAAGTTGTCCTGTAAAATCTGGTTAAAGGGAGGATCTACTAAAAGGGACAGAATGCCACTAATCCTACGGGTTGAAGTCATGACAACTAACAGATCCCTCTCTAATGTGGGTGCCATCGTAGTGACAGGAACATCTTACCTTTTCTTCTTCTTCAGTAAGCACAAAACAGGCTACTTGGTGGGCAGCAGTCTTATGGGATTTAACTCCGACAATTATTAGCTGTTCATTTTGATAGATGTGACGCATCCTCTCTGTCCACTCAGAAACCTGTGAGTCAAGACATGGGAAAGTTAGATAGACATGTGGCTTTAAATCAGGATAATGAGTAGGTTGTTACTTACCGTCATGTTTCTGACAACTCCTGGTCTTTGTAAGTGTTTTAGTATGATTAAGGCCTCAAGGTAATAGAGAATCTCCAACTGATGCACTTCATTTCGGGATCCTCCTTGGACATCCTCGATGGCTTGCAGGAAAGCTGGCTTTGCAACGGTCAGGATCTCCTGGCATTGCTGAGGTGTTTTGTCCAATTTATGCAACTCCAGGTACCTAAGAGAAAGATTAATAAATGTGACTGATAGGTGAGGCCTATTTTTAAGTCATGTATGAAAAATCCTGGCGGGAGAGAGAAAAGAGAAAAAATAATAATTGTGCATACATCTGAAAGGATAAAAATTAGCTGACATACCTTTTGCTGACAACTTCTTTTGCAACTCCCTTGGAAAATTTCTTCTGAATATCCGCAGTCACATACTGGAAATACTTCATTGCCTTGAAGAGTTTTTCATTTTTATCGCGTAAATTGGTTGCAAATAGTTGATAATGTACAAATTTCCGGACATTCTTAATGTAGTTGGTGACAGTTTGGTTGCACAGACCGAGATCTTGAAGGTTTTTGAAAAATAAATGGGCGTTTTCAATCTTTGTCGCAAAGTTGAGGCTCACACGGCGTTTGTTCATAAAGTATAAAAACCTTGACACATTTTCAACAATTTGTTTGTATCTTTCCAGCTTGCAATGGTTCTGCAAATAAGAGGAAAAACCTTTTAATATTGGATGAGACAGAGAATGGTGATCATAATAACCTGCATCTTTCATTTTGATCCTCTTGTCAACAGTCCATTTCTGGCTTGTCATCCTACAAATTTGGAAGAAAGAACAACAGGTCAGAGTAGAAACAAATTAGAACTTTGAGAAAAATACTGTGTAAGCATATACAGCATATATATAGTGACGTCCTGCCAATGGCAGTAGACTATGCAGCCGCTATGGGGCCTGTGAGTCCAGGGTTCCCTGTAACGACGCATTCATGGGGCCCTCACCCAGTGGAAGAATCTGGGGAAATGTCGGGGACCTTGACAGCTGGGGGTTCCACTCACCGTTGTCAGGGGTGGTAAACATTTCTGTGTCCCCAGGCCCGATTTCTGTGGACCCCAGTGCTCTGACTGGCAGCAGCACTTTGCTGGCTGCCTGCCCTTTATACGCAGCATCCACTGCTGAACACTGCGTGTTCTGAAGTTCATCTGTGGGTAAAGCTAGTACATCATCCTCTACTGGCCCACAGATGAAAATCGTAATGGCAGTGCATTTTAGTATGCCCCGCCAAAGCTGTGTGCCCCACAGAGCTGTCTGTGTGTAGGGCACTTTTTTGGCATCCTGTTTTATGGCTGCAATGGAAGGGAAATATATTGCCTAAAATAGGAGAAAAAATTACTTTGTAAGGGCTGTAAAGTTGTGGGATATGCTATTAATTGTCCCAGTTAAACATTATTTGTATTGTTTTTTTGCTCAATATATATATATATATAAATATATATATATATATATATATATATATATAGATATATATATATAGATATATATATATAGATATATATAGATATGTATATATATATATAAAAGCATGATGAGTGAGAATGTTACACACACTAACTGACCTCGGCCTGTCTTCATCTGTTTGGCTGGTATTTTCCTATCTTTCTCTGGTCTCTGGTTGTTGATCGGCTTCACTGTCGGATGTTTCAGAGGATGTATAGTCTTCTGCAGCTGAAAGATGCACCAATTCAGGATTTGATATGGCTCGGCGTGCCGATGTGCCAGTTGATGTAGATGGCTTCTCATCTTCAACAGTCCTGTAAATTATAAAAATCCTTAGTAATAACGTGAAGTACAATCTTGAGTAGGCCAGCAGTGTTGACAATTTTTTAAAGTGGCCTAAAAGCCAGGATGTGCTGAGGCCAAGGCAATGTTTGAGCAAGGGATTAAAGTAAATTCCTTGTATAAATTTACACTGACCTGTAGACATCATAATCCTCTGGGACGGGCGGCTCTTCCTCTGTGACGGACGGCTCTTCCACTGTGACGGGCGGCTCTTCCTCTGTGACGGACGGCTCTTCCTCTGTGACGGACGGCTCTTCCTCTGGGACGGGCGGCTCTTCCTCTGGGACGGGCGGCTCTTCCTCTGGGACGGGCGGCTCTTCCTCTGGGACGGGCGGCTCTTCCACTGTGACGGGCGGCTCTTCCTCTGGGACGGACGGCTCTTCCTCTGGGACGGGCGGCTCTTCCTCTGGGACGGGCGGCTCTTCCACTGTGACGGGCGGCTCTTCCTCTGGGACGGACGGCTCTTCCACTGTGACGGACGGCTCTTCCTCTGTGACGGACGGCTCTTCCTCTGGGACGGGCGGCTCTTCCTCTGGGACGGGCGGCTCTTCCACTGTGACGGGCGGCTCTTCCTCTGTGACGGACGGCTCTTCCTCTGTGACGGACAGCTCTTCCTCTGGGACGGGCGGCTCTTCCTCTGGGACGGGCGGCTCTTCCTCTGGGACGGGCGACTCCTCCTCGATGACTGTAGACATTTCCTCCTCAACAGGCAGCACTTCCTCCTCATTAGGCAGCTCTTGCTCACTGGCTGTCAGCTCCTCCTGCACAGGTGATGCCCCCTCATCTTCAACAATCCTGTAAATATAAAATACACGTGATTATTTGGCATAGTTCAGAACATATATGCAAATCTATAAAGCTTACACAAGTATGAACATCAGTATTCAAAGAATAAGATGCTAGTGGGGCATACCTGGCCATAGTTGGTTTCTCGGGTACTATAAACCCTCTGTCCTCCAGGAAGGAGATAAGATCGTCCTTTGTAGTGATCTCTGGAATCTTGTCATAAGGGATATATGTTCCTTTTGTTGCAATTGCTATCAGTGAGTTTCTAGATTCTTTCACTAGCGCATCCTTCTCCTCTTGTGTACAGCATCTAAGGCATTGTCGTGTAAGGTGCTGTGGCAGTTGAGTAAATGCTTTGTAACATAGTGGACATGTCTTCAGCATCCTGAAGCCGCTGTAAAAAAGAAAAATGGAAGATCAGGAACAATATCAGTGAGAATCTAGCTTTTCCACCCACTAATATCAACCAGCATTTTTTATGTTTCAGCAGGATAACTGGATTTCAAAAATCTGATTTTTTTTTACAACAAATACACAGCTCATGAGAAAAGGCACGTCTCATCATTGCCATAGATTTTTTTAAAAAGATGAGGGCTGGCTCTAGAGTGTATTTTGACCACCAATAGCCAGCCCTCATTTTTGGTCACAAAAACGGACAAACGTACACAATTTTTTAAGGAGCAATTGTTTAGCACAAGTTAATGCACTTTTATAGCATACTACACAAATTGTGGCAATATTGTGCACATAACACATGCGGTTTTTTATCATATGCATGTTCCTAGATCTTGCGCAAATCTGAGGTTTTGCAAGAATTATTTAGATTGACAAAGATACCGTGCAAAAAATTAATGTGGTATTGACTATGCAAATGCTTATACAGTTTTGCACATGACCGGCACTCATTTATCAGTCAAAAAGGAGAAAAAACGAGTGAGCGAGCAAGTACATATACAGTTTAAAGCCTTTTCACACTGCAAACTTTGAAAGATACAGAAAGACCGCGCCAAAAACATAAACCCTTTCTGTGACTGAGCCTGAACAATTGCAAGCCTTAACATGATGTTATAATACACTTTCACACCGCAATCCTTCCCCCTCCCCCCACCACAGTAATACAACCAAGCTAAAAAGTTTGCAGAGGTCACAGAGAGGACATCAGATTAGGCACCTGATTCCAGTACAAACTATATGAGTACAAGCATACTTATACACCTGATTCCAGTACAAGCTATATGAGTACAAGTATACTTATACACCTGATTCCAGTACAAGCTATATGAGTACAAGTATACTTATACACCTGATTCCAGTACAAGCTATATGAGTACAAGTATACTTATACACCTGATTCCAGTACAAGCTCAGATGATGCTGCAGTATAGTTAGGCACCTGATCCCAATACATGCTGTATGTTAACCTCTTCTGCAAATACTCCCATGGTCTCAGTGTACCCCAGAATGCATGCTGCAATGGTGTCCAGAAAGAGTATTTCTAGAAGCAACACATACCTCTGCAGATTCATATTTCCCTCCCACTCACTATCCCACCAGGTGTACTTACCTTCTTTTGGGCGGCATGGTTGTAATTGGCTAAGGTCACAGCTTCTCTTGTGCACTAATCACCCTTGTTGCTCCTGAGCACTGGATCAAATTAAACTTCCCTCCAAAACTCCTTTTCCTTTTCCTAAAATGATGGTTTATTTGAATGTAAATCATGAATCTGCTCCGATTGGTTAATGCAACTTAGTAGGCGTAGCTTTTTCTTGATGAGAGCTGGCTACAGGTACTTCCAGGACGACCCGTAGCCAGCCCTCACCCTTGGAATAGCTCAATGAGGATGAGAGCTAGCTACAGGTGCCTCCAGGGCGACCCGTAGCCAGCCCTCACCCTTGGAGCAGCTCAATGAGGATGAGAGCTGGCTACAGGTGCCTCCAGGGCGACCCGTAGCCAGCCCTCACCCTTGGAATAGCTCAATGAGGATGAGCGCTGGCTACAGGTGCCTCCAGGGCGACCCCTAGCCAGCCCTCACCCTTGGAATAGCTCAATGAGGATGAGAGCTGGCTACAGGTTTGATGATACCAAAAGCACTTAAAATTCAATCTGCAACAAAAAAAAGTCGCTCTGACGCCGCCGTTAAGGGCTGCGTCCGTTATCACGCTCATCTGATAAATTACGGAAAAAAAAAGGAAACTTTATAGCTTTTTTGGCGCGCTTATTTCACTGCCTTTTCCTACGCGCCGCCGTTCAGCGCAGCTTCCGTTATCACGCTCATCTAATGAATTATGGAAAAAAACGTAAACTTTATAGTTTTTTTGGCGCGCTTATTTCACCGCCCGTTCCTACGCGCCACGGTTCAGCGCACCTTCCGTTATCACGCTCATCTGATGAATTACGGAAAAAAAACGTAAACTTTATAGTTTTTTTGGCGCGCTTATTTCACCGCCCGTTCCTACGCGCCGCCATTCAGTGCAGCATCCGTTATCACGCTAATCTGATGAATTACGGAAAAAAAACGTAAACTTTATAGTTTTTTTGGCGCGCTTATTTCACCGCCCGTTCCTACGCGCCGCCGTTCAACGCAGCTTCCGTTATCACGCTCATCTAATGAATTATGGAAAAAAAACGTACACTTTATAGCTTTTTTGGCGCGCTTATTTCACCGCCCGTTTCTACGCGCCGCCGTTCAGCTCAGCTTCCGTTATCACGCTCATCTGATGAATTACGGAAAAAAAACGTAAATTTTATAGTTTTTTTGGCGCGCTTATTTCACCGCCCGTTCCTACGCGCCGCCGTTCAGCGCAGCGTCCGTTATCACCCTCATCTGATGAATTACGGAAAAAAAAACGTAAACTTTATAGTTTTTTTGGCGCGCTTATTTCACCGCCCGTTCCTATGCGCCGCCGTTCAGCGCAGCGTCCGTTATCACGCTCAATGAGGATGAGAGCTGGCTACAGGTGCCTCCAGGGCGACACGTAGCCAGCCCTCACCCTTGGAATAGCTCAATGAGGATGAGAGCTGGCTACAGGTGCCTCCAGGGCGACCCCTAGCCAGCCCTCACCCTTGGAATAGCTCAATGAGGATGAGAGCTGGCTACAGGTGCCTCCAGGGCATACCCGTAGCCAGCCCTCACCCTTGGAATAGCTCAATGAGGATGAGAGCTGGCTACAGGTGCCTCCAGGGCGACCCCTAGCCAGCCCTCACCCTTGGAGCAGCTCAATGAGGATGAGAGCTGGCTACAGGTGCCTCCAGGGCGACCCCTAGCCAGCCCTCACCCTTGGAGCAGCTCAATGAGGATGAGAGCTGGCTACAGGTGCCTCCAGGGCGACCCCTAGCCAGCCCTCACCCTTGGAGCAGCTCAATGAGGATGAGAGCTGGCTACAGGTGCCTCCAGGGCGACCCCTAGCCAGCCCTCACCCTTGGAGCAGCTCAATGAGGATGAGAGCTGGCTACAGGTGCCTCCAGGGCGACCCCTAGCCAGCCCTCACCCTTGGAGCAGCTCAATGAGGATGAGAGCTGGCTACAGGTGCCTCCAGGGCGACCCCTAGCCAGCCCTCACCCTTGGAGCAGCTCAATGAGGATGAGAGCTGGCTACAGGTGCCTCCAGGGCGACCCCTAGCCAGCCCTCACCCTTGGAGCAGCTCAATGAGGATGAGAGCTGGCTACAGGTGCCTCCAGGGCGACCCCTAGCCAGCCCTCACCCTTGGAGCAGCTCAATGAGGATGAGAGCTGGCTACAGGTGCCTCCAGGGCGACCCCTAGCCAGCCCTCACCCTTGGAGCAGCTCAATGAGGATGAGAGCTGGCTACAGGTGCCTCCAGGGCGACCCTTAGCCAGCCCTCACCCTTGGAATAGCTCAATGAGGATGAGAGCTGGCTACAGGTTTGATGATACCAAAAGCACTTAAAATTCAATCTGCAACAAAAAAAAGTCGCTCTGACGCCGCCGTTAAGGGCTGCGTCCGTTATCACGCTCATCTGATAAATTACAGAAAAAAAACGTAAACTTTATCGTTTTTTTGGCGCACTTATTTCACCGCCCGTTCCTACGTGCCGCCGTTCAGCACAGCATCCGTTATCACGCTCATCTGATGAATTACGGAAAAAAAACGTAAACTTTATAGTTTTTTTGGCGCGCTTATTTCACCGCCTGTTCCTACGCGCCGCCATTCAGCGCAGCGTCCGTTATCACGCTCATCTGATGAATTACGGAAAAAAAACGTAAACTTTATAGTTTTTTTGGCGCGCTTATTTCACCGCCCGTTCCTACGCGCCGCCGTTCAGCGCAGCTTCCGTTATCACGCTCATCTGATGAATTACGGAAAAAAAACGTAAATTTTATAGTTTTTTTGGCGCGCTTATTTCACCGCCCGTTCCTACGCGCCGCCGTTCAGCGCAGCGTCCGTTATCACCCTCATCTGATGAATTACGAAAAAAAACGTAAACTTTATAGTTTTTTTAGCGCGCTTATTTCACCGCCCGTTCCTATGCGTCGCCGTTCAGCGCAGCGTCCGTTATCACGCTCAATGAGGATGAGAGTTGGCTACAGGTGCCTCCAGGGCGACACGTAGCCAGCCCTCACCCTTCGAATAGCTCAATGAGGATGAGAGCTGGCTACAGTTGTCTCCAGGGCGACCCCTAGCCAGCCCTCACCCTTGGAGCAGCTCAATGAGGATGAGAGCTGGCTACAGGTGCCTCCAGGGCGACCCCTAGCCAGCCCTCACCCTTGGAGCAGCTCAATGAGGATGAGAGCTGGCTACAGGTGCCTCCAGGGCGACCCCTAGCCAGCCCTCACCCTTGGAGCAGCTCAATGAGGATGAGAGCTGGCTACAGGTGCCTCCAGGGCGACCCCTAGCCAGCCCTCACCCTTGGAGCAGCTCAATGAGGATGAGAGCTGGCTACAGGTGCCTCCAGGGCGACCCCTAGCCAGCCCTCACCCTTGGAGCAGCTCAATGAGGATGAGAGCTGGCTACAGGTGCCTCCAGGGCGACCCGTAGCCAGCCCTCACCCTTGGAGCAGCTCAATGAGGATGAGAGCTGGCTACAGGTGCCTCCAGGGCGACCCCTAGCCAGCCCTCACCCTTGGAGCAGCTCAATGAGGATGAGAGCTGGCTACAGGTGCCTCCAGGGCGACCCCTAGCCAGCCCTCACCCTTGGAGCAGCTCAATGAGGATGAGAGCTGGCTACAGGTGCCTCCAGGGCGACCCTTAGCCAGCCCTCACCCTTGGAATAGCTCAATGAGGATGAGAGCTGGCTACAGGTTTGATGATAGCAAAAGCACTTAAAATTCAATCTGCAACAAAAAAAAGTCGCTCTGACACCGCCGTTAAGGGCTGCGTCCGTTATCACGGTGATCTGATAAATTACAGAAAAAAAACGTAAACTTTATCGTTTTTTTGGCGCACTTATTTCATCGCCCGTTCCTACGTGCCGCCGTTCAGCACAGCATCCGTTATCACGCTCATCTGATGATTTACGGAAAAAAAACGTAAACTTTATAGTTTTTTTGGCGCGCTTATTTCACCGCCCGTTCCTACGCGCCGCCATTCAGCGCAGCGTCCGTTATCACGCTCATCTGATGAATTACGGAAAAAAAACGTAAACTTTATAGTTTTTTTGGCACGCTTATTTCACCGCCCGTTCCTACGCACCGCCGTTCAGCGCAGCGTCCGTTATCACCCTCATCTGATGAATTACGGAAAAAAAACGTAAACTTTATAGTTTTTTTGGCGCGCTTATTTCACCGCCCGTTCCTATGCGCCGCCGTTCAGCGCAGCGTCCGTTATCACGCTCAATGAGGATGAGAGCTGGCTACAAGTGCCTCCAGGGCGACACGTAGCCAGCCCTCACCCTTGGAACAGCTCAATGAGGATGAGAGCTGGCTACAGGTGCCTCCAGGGCGACCCCTAGCCAGCCTTCACCCTTGGAGCAGCTCAATGAGGATGAGAGCTGGCTACAGGTGCTTCCAGGGCGAACCCTAGCCAGCCCTCACCCTTGGAGCAGCTCAATGAGGATGAGAGCTGGCTACAGGTGCCTCCAGGGCGACCCCTAGCCAGCCCTCACCCTTGGAGCAGCTCAATGAGGATGAGAGCTGGCTACAGGTGCCTCCAGGGCGACCCCTAGCCAGCCCTCACCCTTGGAGCAGCTCAATGAGGATGAGAGCTGGCTACAGGTGCCTCCAGGGCGACCCGTAGCCAGCCCTCACCCTTGGAGCAGCTCAATGAGGATGAGAGCTGGCTACAGGTGCCTCCAGGGCGACCCCTAGCCAGCCCTCACCCTTGGAGCAGCTCAATGAGGATGAGAGCTGGCTACAGGTGCCTCCAGGGCGACCCGTAGCCAGCCCTCACCCTTGGAGCAGCTCAATGAGGATGAGAGCTGGCTACAGGTGCCTCCAGGGCGACCCCTAGCCAGCCCTCACCCTTGGAGCAGCTCAATGAGGATGAGAGCTGGCTACAGGTGCCTCCAGGGCGACCCTTAGCCAGCCCTCACCCTTGGAATAGCTCAATGAGGATGAGAGCTGGCTACAGGTTTGATGATAGCAAAAGCACTTAAAATTCAATCTGCAACAAAATAAAGTCGCTCTGACGCCGCCGTTAAGGGCTGCGTCCGTTATCACGCTGATCTGATAAATTACAGAAAAAAAACGTAAACTTTATCGTTTTTTTGGCGCACTTATTTCATCGCCCGTTCCTACGTGCCGCCGTTCAGCACAGCATCCGTTATCACGCTCATCTGATGAATTATGGAAAAAAAACGTAAACTTTATAGTTTTTTTGGCGCACTTATTTCATCGCCCGTTCCTACGTGCCGCCGTTCAGCACAGCATCCGTTATCACGCTCATCTGATGAATTACGGAAAAAAAACGTAAACTTTATAGATTTTTTGGCGCGCTTATTTCACCGCCCGTTCCTACGCGCCGCCATTCAGCGCAGCGTCCGTTATCACACTCATCTGATGAATTACGGAAAAAAAACGTAAACTTTATAGTTTTTTTGGCGCGCTTATTTCACCGCCCGTTCCTATGCGCCGCCGTTCAGCGCAGCGTCCGTTATCACGCTCAATGAGGATGAGAGCTGGCTACAAGTGCCTCCAGGGCGACACGTAGCCAGCCCTCACCCTTGGAATAGCTCAATGAGGATGAGAGCTGGCTACAGGTGCCTCCAGGGCGACCCCTAGCCAGCCCTCACCCTTGGAGCAGCTCAATGAGGATGAGAGCTGGCTACAGGTGCCTCCAGGGCGACCCCTAGCCAGCCCTCACCCTTGGAGCAGCTCAATGAGGATGAGAGCTGGCTACAGGTGCCTCCAGGGCGACCCCTAGCCAGCCCTCACCCTTGGAGCAGCTCAATGAGGATGAGAGCTGGCTACAGGTGCCTCCAGGGCGACCCCTAGCCAGCCCTCACCCTTGGAGCAGCTCAATGAGGATGAGAGCTGGCTACAGGTGCCTCCAGGGCGACCCCTAGCCAGCCCTCACCCTTGGAGCAGCTCAATGAGGATGAGAGCTGGCTACAGGTGCCTCCAGGGCGACCCCTAGCCAGCCCTCACCCTTGGAGCAGCTCAATGAGGATGAGAGCTGGCTACAGGTGCCTCCAGGGCGATCCCTAGCCAGCCCTCACCCTTGGAGCAGCTCAATGAGTATGAGAGCTGGCTACAGGTGCCTCCAGGGCGACCCCTAGCCAGCCCTCACCCTTGGAGCAGCTCAATGAGGATGAGAGCTGGCTACAGGTGCCTCCAGGGCGACCCCTAGCCAGCCCTCACCCTTGGAATAGCTCAATGAGGATGAGAGCTGGCTACAGGTTTGATGATACCAAAAGCACTTAAAATTCAATCTGCAACAAAAAAAAGTCGCTCTGACGCCGCCGTTAAGGGCTGCGTCCGTTATCACGCTCATCTGATAAATTACAGAAAAAAACGTAAACTTTATCGTTTTTTTGGCGCACTTATTTCACCGCCCGTTCCTACGTGCCGCCGTTCAGCACAGCATCCGTTATCACGCTCATCTGATGAATTACGGAAAAAAAACGTAAACTTTATAGTTTTTTTGGCGCGCTTATTTCACCGCCCGTTCCTACGCGCCGCCATTCAGCGCAGCGTCCGTTATCACGCTCATCTGATGAATTACGGAAAAAAACGTAAACTTTATAGTTTTTTTGGCGCGCTTATTTCACCGCCCGTTCCTACGCGCCGCCGTTCAACGCAGCTTCCGTTATCACGCTCATCTAATGAATTATGGAAAAAAAACGTACACTTTATAGCTTTTTTGGCGCGCTTATTTCACCGCCCGTTCCTACGCGCCGCCGTTCAGCGCAGCTTCCGTTATCACGCTCATCTGATGAATTACGGAAAAAAAACGTAAATTTTATAGTTTTTTTGGCGCGCTTATTTCACCGCCCGTTCCTACGCGCCGCCGTTCAGCGCAGCGTCCGTTATCACCCTCATCTGATGAATTACGGAAAAAAAACGTACACTTTATAGTTTTTTTGGCGCGCTTATTTCACCGCCCGTTCCTATGCACCGCCGTTCAGCGCAGCGTCCGTTATCACGCTCAATGAGGATGAGAGTTGGCTACAGGTGCCTCCAGGGCGACACGTAGCCAGCCCTCACCCTTCGAATAGCTCAATGAGGATGAGAGCTGGCTACAGGTGCCTCCAGGGCGACCCCTAGCCAGCCCTCACCCTTGGAGCAGCTCAATGAGGATGAGAGCTGGCTACAGGTGCCTCCAGGGCGACCCTTAGCCAGCCCTCACCCTTGGAGCAGCTCAATGAGGATGAGAGCTGGCTACAGGTGCCTCCAGGGCGACCCCTAGCCAGCCCTCACCCTTGGAGCAGCTCAATGAGGATGAGAGCTGGCTACAGGTGCCTCCAGGGCGACCCCTAGCCAGCCCTCACCCTTGGAGCAGCTCAATGAGGATGAGAGCTGGCTACAGGTGCCTCCAGGGCGACCCCTAGCCAGCCCTCACCCTTGGAGCAGCTCAATGAGGATGAGAGCTGGCTACAGGTGCCTCCAGGGCGACCCCTAGCCAGCCCTCACCCTTGGAGCAGCTCAATGAGGATGAGAGCTGGCTACAGGTGCCTCCAGGGCGACCCCTAGCCAGCCCTCACCCTTGGAGCAGCTCAATGAGGATGAGAGCTGGCTACAGGTGCCTCCAGGGCGACCCCTAGCCAGCCCTCACCCTTGGAGCAGCTCAATGAGGATGAGAGCTGGCTACAGGTGCCTCCAGGGCGACCCTTAGCCAGCCCTCACCCTTGGAATAGCTCAATGAGGATGAGAGCTGGCTACAGGTTTGATGATAGCAAAAGCACTTAAAATTCAATCTGCAACAAAAAAAAGTCGCTCTGACGCCGCCGTTAAGGGCTGCGTCCGTTATCACGGTGATCTGATAAATTACAGAAAAAAACCGTAAACTTTATCGTTTTTTTGGCGCACTTATTTCATCGCCCGTTCCTACGTGCCGCCGTTCAGCACAGCATCCGTTATCACGCTCATCTGATGAATTACGGAAAAAAAACGTGAACTTTATAGTTTTTTTGGCGCGCTTATTTCACCGCCCGTTCCTACGCGGCGCCATTCAGCGCAGCGTCCGTTATCACGCTCATCTGATGAATTACGGAAAAAAAACGTAAACTTTATAGTTTTTTTGGCGCGCTTATTTCACCGCCCGTTCCTACGCGCCGCCATTCAGCGCAGCGTCCGTTATCACCCTCATCTGATGAATTACGGAAAAAAAACGTAAACTTTATAGTTTTTTTGGCGCGCTTATTTCACCGCCCGTTCCTATGCGCCGCCGTTCACCGCAGCGTCCGTTATCACGCTCAATGAGGATGAGAGTTGGCTACAAGTGCCTCCAGGGCGACACGTAGCCAGCCCTGACCCTTGGAATAGCTGAATGAGGATGAGAGCTGGCTACAGGTGCCTCCAGGGCGACCCCTAGCCAGCCCTCACCCTTGGAGCAGCTCAATGAGGATGAGAGCTGGCTACAGGTGCCTCCAGGGCGAACCCTAGCCAGCCCTCACCCTTGGAGCAGCTCAATGAGGATGAGAGCTGGCTACAGGTGCCTCCAGGGCGACCCGTAGCCAGCCCTCACCCTTGGAGCAGCTCAATGAGGATGAGAGCTGGCTACAGGTGCCTCCAGGGCGACCCCTAGCCAGCCCTCACCCTTGGAGCAGCTCAATGAGGATGAGAGCTGGCTACAGGTGCCTCCAGGGCGACCCTTAGCCAGCCCTCACCCTTGGAATAGCTCAATGAGGATGAGAGCTGGCTACAGGTTTGATGATAGCAAAAGCACTTAAAATTCAAATGCAACAAAATAAAGTCGCTCTGACGCCGCCGTTAAGGGCTGCGTCCGTTATCACGCTGATCTGATAAATTACAGAAAAAAAACGTAAACTTTATCGTTTTTTTGGCGCACTTATTTCATCGCCCGTTCCTACGTGCCGCCGTTCAGCACAGCATCCGTTATCACGCTCATCTGATGAATTACGGAAAAAAAACGTAAACTTTATAGTTTTTTTGGCGCACTTATTTCATCGCCCGTTCCTACGTGCCGCCGTTCAGCACAGCATCCGTTATCACGCTCATCTGGTGAATTACGGAAAAAAAACGTAAACTTTATAGTTTTTTTGGCGCTTATTTCACCGCCCGTTCCTACGCGCCGCCATTCAGCGCAGCGTCCGTTATCACGCTCATCTGATGAATTACGGAAAAAAAACGTAAACTTTATAGTTTTTATGGCGCGCTTATTTCACCGCCCGTTCCTATGCGCCGCCGTTCAGCGCAGCATCCGTTATCACGCTCAATGAGGATGAGAGCTGGCTACAAGTGCCTCCAGGGCGACACGTAGCCAGCCCTCACCCTTGGAATAGCTCAATGAGGATGAGAGCTGGCTACAGGTGCCTCCAGGGCGACCCCTAGCCAGCCCTCACCCTTGGAGCAGCTCAATGAGGATGAGAGCTGGCTACAGGTGCCTCCAGGGCGACCCCTAGCCAGCCCTCACCCTTGGAGCAGCTCAATGAGGATGAGAGCTGGCTACAGGTGCCTCCAGGGCGACCCCTAGCCAGCCCTCACCCTTGGAGCAGCTCAATGAGGATGAGAGCTGGCTACAGGTGCCTCCAGGGCGACCCCTAGCCAGCCCTCACCCTTGGAGCAGCTCAATGAGGATGAGAGCTGGCTACAGGTGCCTCCAGGGCGACCCCTAGCCAGCCCTCACCCTTGGAGCAGCTCAATGAGGATGAGAGCTGGCTACAGGTGCCTCCAGGGCGACCCCTAGCCAGCCCTCACCCTTGGAATAGCTCAATGAGGATGAGAGCTGGCTACAGGTTTGATGATAGCAAAAGCACTTAAAATTCAATCTGCAACAAAATAAAGTCGCTCTGACGCCGCCGTTAAGGG
Source organism: Phyllobates terribilis (assembly GCF_046119375.1). Taxonomy (NCBI): domain Eukaryota; kingdom Metazoa; phylum Chordata; class Amphibia; order Anura; family Dendrobatidae; genus Phyllobates; species Phyllobates terribilis. Next base: position 590,344 of record NW_027363418.1, read on the forward strand.
CTGCGTCCGTTATCACGCTGATCTGATAAATTACAGAAAAAAAACGTAAACTTTATCGTTTTTTTGGCGCACTTATTTCATCGCCCGTTCCTACGTGCCGCCGTTCAGCACAGCATCCGTTATCACGCTCATCTGATGAATTACGGAAAAAAAACTTAAACTTTATAGTTTTTTTGGCGCGCTTATTTCACCGCCCGTTCCTACGCGCCGCCATTCAGCGCAGCGTCCGTTATCACGCTCATCTGATGAATTACGGAAAAAAAACGTAAACTTTATAGTTTTTTTGGCGCGCTTATTTCACCGCCGGTTCCTACGCGCCGCCGTTCAGCGCAGAGTCCGTTATCACCCTCATCTGATGAATTACGGAAAAAAAACGTAAACTTTATAGTTTTTTTGGCGCGCTTATTTCACCGCCCGTTCCTATGCGCCGCCGTTCAGCGCAGCGTCCGTTATCACGCTCAATGAGGATGAGAGCTGGCTACAAGTGCCTCCAGGGCGACACGTAGCCAGCCCTCACCCTTGGAATAGCTCAATGAGGATGAGAGCTGGCTACAGGTGCCTCCAGGGCGACCCCTAGCCAGCCCTCACCCTTGGAGCAGCTCAATGAGGATGAGAGCTGGCTACAGGTGCCTCCAGGGCGACCCCTAGCCAGCCCTCACCCTTGGAGCAGCTCAATGAGGATGAGAGCTGGCTACAGGTGCCTCCAGGGCGACCCCTAGCCAGCCCTCACCCTTGGAGCAGCTCAATGAGGATGAGAGCTGGCTACAGGTGCCTCCAGGGCGACCCCTAGCCAGCCCTCACCCTTGGAGCAGCTCAATGAGGATGAGAGCTGGCTACAGGTGCCTCCAGGGCGACCCCTAGCCAGCCCTCACCCTTGGAGCAGCTCAATGAGGATGAGAGCTGGCTACATGTGCCTCCAGGGCGACCCCTAGCCAGCCCTCACCCTTGGAGCAGCTCAATGAGGATGAGAGCTGGCTACAGGTGCCTCCAGGGCGACCCCTAGCCAGCCCTCACCCTTGGAATAGCTCAATGAGGATGAGAGCTGGCTACAGGTTTGATGATAGCAAAAGCACTTAAAATTCATTCTGCAACAAAATAAAGTCGCTCTGAGGCCGCCGTTAAGGGCTGCGTCCGTTATCACGCTGATCTGATAAATTACAGAAAAAAAACGTAAACTTTATCGTTTTTTTGGCGCACTTATTTCATCGCCCGTTCCTACGTGCCGCCGTTCAGCGCAGCGTCCGTTATCACCCTCATCTGATGAATTACGGAAAAAAAACGTAAACTTTATAGTTTTTTTTGGCGCGCTTATTTCACCGCCCGTTCCTATGCGCCGCCGTTCAGCGCAGCGTCCGTTATCACGCTCAATGAGGATGAGAGCTGGCTACAAGTGCCTCCAGGGCGACACGTAGCCAGCCCTCACCCTTGGAGCAGCTCAATGAGGATGAGAGCTGGCTACAGGTGCCTCCAGGGCGACCCCTAGCCAGCCCTCACCCTTGGAGCAGCTCAATGAGGATGAGAGCTGGCTACAGGTGTCTCCAGGGCGACCCCTAGCCAGCCCTCACCCTTGGAGCAGCTCAATGAGGATGAGAGCTGGCTACAGGTGCCTCCAGGGCGACCCCTAGCCAGCCCTCACCCTTGGAGCAGCTCAATGAGGATGAGAGCTGGCTACAGGTTTGATGATAGCAAAAGCACTTAAAATTCAATCTGCAACAAAATAAAGTCGCTCTGACGCCGCCGTTAAGGGCTGCGTCCGTTATCACGCTGATCTGATAAATTACAGAAAAAAAACGTAAACTTTATCGTTTTTTTGGCGCACTTATTTCATCGCCCGTTCCTACGTGCCGCCGTTCAGCACAGCATCCGTTATCACGCTCATCTGATGAATTACGGAAAAAAAACGTAAACTTTATAGTTTTTTTGGCGCGCTTATTTCACCGCCCGTTCCTACGCGCCGCCATTCAGCGCAGCGTCCGTTATCACGCTCATCTGATGAATTACGGAAAAAAAACGTAAACTTTATAGTTTTTTTGGCGCGCTTATTTCACCGCCCGTTCCTATGCGCCGCCGTTCAGCGCAGCGTCCGTTATCACGCTCAATGAGGATGAGAGCTGGCTACAAGTGCCTCCAGGGCGACACGTAGCCAGCCCTCACCCTTGGAATAGCTCAATGAGGATGAGAGCTGGCTACAGGTGCCTCCAGGGCGACCCCTAGCCAGCCCTCACCCTTGGAGCAGCTCAATGAGGATGAGAGCTGGCTACAGGTGCCTCCAGGGCGACCCCTAGCCAGCCCTCACCCTTGGAGCAGCTCAATGAGGATGAGAGCTGGCTACAGGTGCCTCCAGGGCGACCCCTAGCCAGCCCTCACCCTTGGAGCAGCTCAATGAGGATGAGAGCTGGCTACAGGTGCCTCCAGGGCGACCCCTAGCCAGCCCTCACCCTTGGAGCAGCTCAATGAGGATGAGAGCTGGCTAAAGGTGCCTCCAGGGCGACCCCTAGCCAGCCCTCAACCTTGGAGCAGCTCAATGAGGATGAGAGCTGGCTACAGGTGCCTCCAGGGCGACCCCTAGCCAGCCCTCACCCTTGGAGCAGCTCAATGAGGATGAGAGCTGGCTACAGGTGCCTCCAGAGCGACCCCTAGCCAGCCCTCACCCTTGGAGCAGCTCAATGAGGATGAGAGCTGGCTACAGGTGCCTCCAGGGCGACCCCTAGCCAGCCCTCACCCTTGGAGCAGCTCAATGAGGATGAGAGCTGGCTACAGGTGCCTCCAGGGCGACCCCTAGCCAGCCCTCACCCTTGGAGCAGCTCAATGAGGATGAGAGCTGGCTACAGGTGCCTCCAGGGCGACCCCTAGCCAGCCCTCACCCTTGGAGCACCTCAATGAGTATGAGAGCTGGCTAAAGGTGCCTCCAGGGCGACCCCTAGCCAGCCCTCACCCTTGGAGCAGCTCAATGAGGATGAGAGCTGGCTACAGGTGCCTCCAGGGCGACCCCTAGCCAGCCCTCACCCTTGGAATAGCTCAATGAGGATGAGAGCTGGCTACAGGTTTGATGATACCAAAAGCACTTAAAATTCAATCTGCAACAAAAAAAAGTCGCTCTGACGCCGCCGTTAAGGGCTGCGTCCGTTATCACGCTCATCTGATAAATTACAGAAAAAAAACGTAAACTTTATCGTTTTTTTGGCGCACTTATTTCACCGCCCGTTCCTACGTGCCGCCGTTCAGCACAGCATCCGTTATCAGGCTCATCTGATGAATTACGGAAAAAAACGTAAACTTTATAGTTTTTTTGGCGCGCTTATTTCACCGCCCGTTCCTACGCGCCGCCATTCAGCGCAGCGTCCGTTATCACGCTCATCTGATGAATTACGGAAAAAAAACGTAAACTTTATAGTTTTTTTGGCGCGCTTATTTCACCGCCCGTTCCTACGCGCCGCCGTTCAACGCAGCTTCCGTTATCACGCTCATCTAATGAATTATGGAAAAAAAACGTACACTTTATAGCTTTTTTGGCACGCTTATTTCACCGCCCGTTCCTACGCGCCGCCGTTCAGCGCAGCTTCCGTTATCACGCTCATCTGATGAATTACGGAAAAAAAACGTAAATTTTATAGTTTTTTTGGCGCGCTTATTTCACCGCCCGTTCCTACGCGCCGCCGTTCAGCACAGCGTCCGTTATCACCCTCATCTGATGAATTACGGAAAAAAAACCTAAACTTTATAGTTTTTTTGGCGCGCTTATTTCACCGCCCGTTCCTATGCGCCGCCGTTCAGCGCAGCGTCCGTTATCACGCTCAATGAGGATGAGAGTTGGCTACAGGTGCCTCCAGGGCGACACGTAGCCAGCCCTCACCCTTCGAATAGCTCAATGAGGATGAGAGCTGGCTACAGGTGCCTCCAGGGCGACCCCTAGCCAGCCCTCACCCTTGGAGCAGCTCAATGAGGATGAGAGCTGGCTACAGGTGCCTCCAGGGCGACCCCTAGCCAGCCCTCACCCTTGGAGCAGCTCAATGAGGATGAGAGCTGGCTACAGGTGCCTCCAGGGCGACCCCTAGCCAGCCCTCACCCTTGGAGCAGCTCAATGAGGATGAGAGCTGGCTACAGGTGCCTCCAGGGCGACCCCTAGCCAGCCCTCACCCTTGGAGCAGCTCAATGAGGATGAGAGCTGGCTACAGGTGCCTCCAGGGCGACCCCTAGCCAGCCCTCACCCTTGGAGCAGCTCAATGCGGATGAGAGCTGGCTACAGGTGCCTCCAGGGCGACCCGTAGCCAGCCCTCACCCTTGGAGCAGCTCAATGAGGATGAGAGCTGGCTACAGGTGCCTCCAGGGCGACCCCTAGCCAGCCCTCACCCTTGGAGCAGCTCAATGAGGATGAGAGCTGGCTACAGGTTTGATGATACCAAAAGCACTTAAAATTCAATCTGCAACAAAAAAAAGTCGCTCTGACGCCGCCGTTAAGGGCTGCGTCCGTTATCACGCTCATCTGATAAATTACAGAAAAAAAACGTAAACTTTATCGTTTTTTTGGCGCACTTATTTCACTGCCCGTTCCTACGTGCCGCCGTTCAGCACAGCATCCGTTATCACGCTCATCTGATGAATTACGGAAAAAAACGTAAACTTTATAGTTTTTTTGGCGCGCTTATTTCACCGCCCGTTCCTACGCGCCGCCATTCAGCGCAGCGTCCGTTATCACGCTCATCTGATGAATTACGGGAAAAAAACGTAAACTTTATAGTTTTTTTGGCGCGCTTATTTCACCGCCCGTTCCTACGCGCCGCCGTTCAACGCAGCTTCCGTTATCACGCTCATCTAATGAATTATGGAAAAAAAACGTACACTTTATAGCTTTTTTGGCGCGCTTATTTCACCGCCCGTTCCTACGCGCCGCCGTTCAGCGCAGCTTCCGTTATCACGCTCATCTGATGAATTACGGAAAAAAAACGTAAATTTTATAGTTTTTTTGGCGCGCTTATTTCACCGCCCGTTCCTATGCGCCGCCGTTCAGCGCAGCGTCCGTTATCACGCTCAATGAGGATGAGAGCTGGCTACAAGTGCCTCCAGGGCGACACGTAGCCAGCCCTCACCCTTGGAATAGCTCAATGAGGATGAGAGCTGGCTACAGGTGCCTCCAGGGCGACCCCTAGCCAGCCCTCACCCTTGGAGCAGCTCAATGAGGATGAGAGCTGGCTACAGGTGCCTCCAGGGCGACCCCTAGCCAGCCCTCACCCTTGGAGCAGCTCAATGAGGATGAGAGCTGGCTACAGGTGCCTCCAGGGCGACCCCTAGCCAGCCCTCACCCTTGGAGCAGCTCAATGAGGATGAGAGCTGGCTACAGGTGCCTCCAGGGCGACCCCTAGCCAGCCCTCACCCTTGGAGCAGCTCAATGAGGATGAGAGCTGGCTACAGGTGCCTCCAGGGCGACCCCTAGCCAGCCCTCAACCTTGGAGCAGCTCAATGAGGATGAGAGCTGGCTACAGGTGCCTCCAGGGCGACCCCTAGCCAGCCCTCACCCTTGGAGCAGCTCAATGAGGATGAGAGCTGGCTACAGGTGCCTCCAGAGCGACCCCTAGCCAGCCCTCACCCTTGGAGCAGCTCAATGAGGATGAGAGCTGGCTACAGGTGCCTCCAGGGCGACCCCTAGCCAGCCCTCACCCTTGGAGCAGCTCAATGAGGATGAGAGCTGGCTACAGGTGCCTCCAGGGCGACCCCTAGCCAGCCCTCACCCTTGGAGCAGCTCAATGAGGATGAGAGCTGGCTACAGGTGCCTCCAGGGCGACCCCTAGCCAGCCCTCACCCTTGGAGCACCTCAATGAGTATGAGAGCTGGCTAAAGGTGCCTCCAGGGCGACCCCTAGCCAGCCCTCACCCTTGGAGCAGCTCAATGAGGATGAGAGCTGGCTACAGGTGCCTCCAGGGCGACCCCTAGCCAGCCCTCACCCTTGGAATAGCTCAATGAGGATGAGAGCTGGCTACAGGTTTGATGATACCAAAAGCACTTAAAATTCAATCTGCAACAAAAAAAAGTCGCTCTGACGCCGCCGTTAAGGGCTGCGTCCGTTATCACGCTCATCTGATAAATTACAGAAAAAAAACGTAAACTTTATCGTTTTTTTGGCGCACTTATTTCACCGCCCGTTCCTACGTGCCGCCGTTCAGCACAGCATCCGTTATCAGGCTCATCTGATGAATTACGGAAAAAAACGTAAACTTTATAGTTTTTTTGGCGCGCTTATTTCACCGCCCGTTCCTACGCGCCGCCATTCAGCGCAGCGTCCGTTATCACGCTCATCTGATGAATTACGGAAAAAAAACGTAAACTTTATAGTTTTTTTGGCGCGCTTATTTCACCGCCCGTTCCTACGCGCCGCCGTTCAACGCAGCTTCCGTTATCACGCTCATCTAATGAATTATGGAAAAAAAACGTACACTTTATAGCTTTTTTGGCACGCTTATTTCACCGCCCGTTCCTACGCGCCGCCGTTCAGCGCAGCTTCCGTTATCACGCTCATCTGATGAATTACGGAAAAAAAACGTAAATTTTATAGTTTTTTTGGCACGCTTATTTCACCGCCCGTTCCTACGCGCCGCCGTTCAGCACAGCGTCCGTTATCACCCTCATCTGATGAATTACGGAAAAAAAACCTAAACTTTATAGTTTTTTTGGCGCGCTTATTTCACCGCCCGTTCCTATGCGCCGCCGTTCAGCGCAGCGTCCGTTATCACGCTCAATGAGGATGAGAGTTGGCTACAGGTGCCTCCAGGGCGACACGTAGCCAGCCCTCACCCTTCGAATAGCTCAATGAGGATGAGAGCTGGCTACAGGTGCCTCCAGGGCGACCCCTAGCCAGCCCTCACCCTTGGAGCAGCTCAATGAGGATGAGAGCTGGCTACAGGTGCCTCCAGGGCGACCCCTAGCCAGCCCTCACCCTTGGAGCAGCTCAATGAGGATGAGAGCTGGCTACAGGTGCCTCCAGGGCGACCCCTAGCCAGCCCTCACCCTTGGAGCAGCTCAATGAGGATGAGAGCTGGCTACAGGTGCCTCCAGGGCGACCCCTAGCCAGCCCTCACCCTTGGAGCAGCTCAATGAGGATGAGAGCTGGCTACAGGTGCCTCCAGGGCGACCCCTAGCCAGCCCTCACCCTTGGAGCAGCTCAATGCGGATGAGAGCTGGCTACAGGTGCCTCCAGGGCGACCCGTAGCCAGCCCTCACCCTTGGAGCAGCTCAATGAGGATGAGAGCTGGCTACAGGTGCCTCCAGGGCGACCCCTAGCCAGCCCTCACCCTTGGAGCAGCTCAATGAGGATGAGAGCTGGCTACAGGTTTGATGATACCAAAAGCACTTAAAATTCAATCTGCAACAAAAAAAAGTCGCTCTGACGCCGCCGTTAAGGGCTGCGTCCGTTATCACGCTCATCTGATAAATTACAGAAAAAAAACGTAAACTTTATAGTTTTTTTGGCGCACTTATTTCACCGCCCGTTCCTACGTGCCGCCGTTCAGCACAGCATCCGTTATCACGCTCATCTGATGAATTACGGAAAAAAACGTAAACTTTATAGTTTTTTTGGCGCGCTTATTTCACCGCCCGTTCCTACGCGCCGCCATTCAGCGCAGCGTCCGTTATCACGCTCATCTGATGAATTACGGGAAAAAAACGTAAACTTTATAGTTTTTTTGGCGCGCTTATTTCACCGCCCGTTCCTACGCGCCGCCGTTCAACGCAGCTTCCGTTATCACGCTCATCTAATGAATTATGGAAAAAAAACGTACACTTTATAGCTTTTTTGGCGCGCTTATTTCACCGCCCGTTCCTACGCGCCGCCGTTCAGCGCAGCTTCCGTTATCACGCTCATCTGATGAATTACGGAAAAAAAACGTAAATTTTATAGTTTTTTTGGCGCGCTTATTTCACCGCCCGTTCCTACGCGCCGCCGTTCAGCACAGCGTCCGTTATCACCCTCATCTGATGAATTACGGAAAAAAAACGTAAACTTTATAGTTTTTTTGGCGCGCTTATTTCACCGCCCGTTCCTATGCGCCGCCGTTCAGCGCAGCGTCCGTTATCACGCTCAATGAGGATGAGAGTTGGCTACAGGTGCCTCCAGGGCGACACGTAGCCAGCCCTCACCCTTCGAATAGCTCAATGAGGATGAGAGCTGGCTACAGGTGCCTCCAGGGCGACCCCTAGCCAGCCCTCACCCTTGGAGCAGCTCAATGAGGATGAGAGCTGGCTACAGGTGCCTCCAGGGCGACCCCTAGCCAGCCCTCACCCTTGGAGCAGCTCAATGAGGATGAGAGCTGGCTACAGGTGCCTCCAGGGCGACCCCTAGCCAGCCCTCACCCTTGGAGCAGCTCAATGAGGATGAGAGCTGGCTACAGGTGCCTCCAGGGCGACCCCTAGCCAGCCCTCACCCTTGGAGCAGCTCAATGAGGATGAGAGCTGGCTACAGGTGCCTCCAGGGCGACCCCTAGCCAGCCCTCACCCTTGGAGCAGCTCATTGAGGATGAGAGCTGGCTACAGGTGCCTCCAGGGCGACCCCTAGCCAGCCCTCACCCTTGGAGCAGCTCAATGAGGATGAGAGCTGGCTACAGGTGCCTCCAGGGCGACCCCTAGCCAGCCCTCACCCTTGGAGCAGCTCAATGAGGATGAGAGCTGGCTACAGGTGCCTCCAGGGCGACCCGTAGCCAGCCCTCACCCTTGGAGCAGCTCAATGAGGATGAGAACTGGCTACAGGTGCCTCCAGGGCGACCCCTAGCCAGCCCTCACCCTTGGAGCAGCTCAATGAGGATGAGAGCTGGCTACAGGTGCCTCCAGGGCGACCCCTAGCCAGCCCTCACCCTTGGAGCAGCTCAATGAGGATGAGAGCTGGCTACAGGTGCCTCCAGGGCGACCCTTAGCCAGCCCTCACCCTTGGAATAGCTCAATGAGGATTAGAGCTGGCTACAGGTTTGATGATAGCAAAAGCACTTAAAATTCAATCTGCAACAAAAAAAAGTCGCTCTGACGCCGCCGTTAAGGGCTGCGATCGTTATCACGCTCATCTGATAAATTACGGAAAAAAAACGTAAACTTTATAGTTTTTTTGGCGCGCTTATTTCACTGCCTTTTCCTACGCGCCGCCGTTCAGCGCAGCTTCCGTTATCACGCTCATCTAATGAATTATGGAAAAAAACGTAAACTTTATAGTTTTTTTGGCGCGCTTATTTCACCGCCCGTTCCTACGCGCCGCGGTTCAGCGCACCTTCCGTTATCACGCTCATCTGATGAATTACGGAAAAAAAACGTAAACTTTATAGTTTTTTTGGCGCGCTTATTTCACCGCCCGTTCCTACGCGCCGCCGTTCAGCGCAGCTTCCGTTATCACGCTCATTTGATGAATTACGGAAAAAAAACGTAAACTTTATAGTTTTTTTGGCGCGCTTATTTCACCGCCCGTTCCTACGCGCCGCCGTTCAACGCAGCTTCCGTTATCACGCTCATCTAATGAATTATGGAAAAAAAGTAAACTTTATAGTTTTTTGGCGCGCTTATTTCACCGCCTGTTACTACGCGCCACCGTTCAGCGCAGCTTCCGTTATCACGCTCATCTGATGAATTACGGAAAAAAAACGTAAACTTTATAGTTTTTTTGGCGCGCTTATTTCACCGCCCGTT